>NC_134355.1:71593650-71679959 GCF_048569485.1 Anomaloglossus baeobatrachus | reverse complement strand
AAACGGGGTTTTTTTTCTGGCATGGACAGAACATGACCTCTGCAGCAATCAGTGGGCATTGATTGGCTGCAGTGGTCAGCTGATGACCCCAGTTTGAAGAGGAAGCCAGTAGACTGTGGACAAAACCAGCAACAATGAGGAGGAATGTCAGGGGTATGGTAGGCAAGCATGTGTTGCTTTTTTATGTATTTTAGGAACACCATGTGCCCATTTTTAAATTAATTAACCACTTACCCGCGAAAGCCTGTTTTCCTAACAGGACACATTATTCAATGATCAGTTTTCTGAGATAAAAAATTTGGAATTCTTCAACATATCCCAGTGATTCTGGGATTGCTTTCTCATAACACATTGTACTTCATGTTAGAGGTAAATTTAGGTTGATATGATTTGCGTCTATTTATGAAAATATCGAAAATTACAGAACAATTTTGCAAAAATTCTCAGTTTTCAAACTTTTAATTTTTATGTCCTTAAAACAAATAGTTATACCACTCTGAATAACATTTGCTCTATGTCTACATTACATCAGCATCATTTTTTAGAGGGAACCTATCTGGTGCAATATGCACCCAGAACCACAAGCAGTTCTGGATACATATTGCTAATCTCTGCCTAAAGCTGGTGTCACACATAACGACGACGACAACGACGTCGCTGCTACGTCACCATTTTCTGTGACGTTGCAGCGACGTCCCGTCGCTGTCGCTGTGTGTGACATCCAGCAACGACCTGGCCCCTGCTGTGAGGTCGCCGGTCGTTGCTGAATGTCCAGCTTCATTTTTTGGTCGTCACTCTCCCGCTGTGACACACACATCGCTGTGTGTGACAGCGAGAGAGCGACGAAATGAAGCGATCAGGAGCCGGCACTGGCAGCTGCGGTAAGCTGTAACCAGCGTAAACATCGGGTAACCAAGGGAAGACCTTTCCCTGGTTACCCGATGTTTACGCTGGTTACCAGCCTCCGCTCTTGCTGCCAGTGCCGGCTCCTGCACTGTGACATGTGGCTGCAGTACGCATCGGGTAATTAACCCGATGTATACTGTAGCAAGGAGAGCAAGGAGCCAGCGCTAAGCAGTGCGCGCGGCTCCCTGCTCTCTGCACTGTGACATGTAGCTGCAGCACACATCGGGTTAATTAACCCGATGTGTGCTGCAGGAGAGCAAGGAGCCAGCGCTAAGCGCGGCTCCCTGCTCTCTGAACTGTGACATGTAGCTGCAGCACACATCGGGTTAATTAACCCGATGTGTGCTGCAGGAGAGCAAGGAGCCAGCGCTAAGCGCGGCTCCCTGCTCTCTGAACATGTAGCACAGCGACCTTATGATCGCTGCTTCTGCTGTGTTTGACAGCTAAGCAGCGATCATAACAGCGACTTACAAGGTCGCTGTTACGTCACCGAAAATGGTGACGTAACAGCGACGTCGTTGTCGCTGTCGTTTAGTGTGACACCAGCTTAACCATCCCAGCCTATAGTAGCATAGATAAAGAGATCTTTAGAAAAAGTATTTCTAAAGATCCCATATAATATGCTAATGAGGCCAGGGATTAGTCCCCTGGGTGTTACTTTCCTTGGCTAGTCGGCCCGCTTAGCATGTAAGCACATCCCTGTTGGCGTACTTACATGCTAATGATTGCGCAGCGTCAGAGGCATGGTCGCGCTCACCTCTCTGCTGCTATCGTGTCCGATTCAGTGCTCATGATCCCAGACATTTCGGTCAAATGACCTAAAGAGTGAACATATTGCACAATTCCCAATATAAACATGCAATGATGTCAGTGTCTAAAGAATATAAATTAAGGAAACTGCAAAAAAAATCAACTGAAAGGTATAATATTTAAATATTAAACAAACCCCTTTATGTTGACACACAGTATATTAAAAATAGGAGCTGATGTCTAATGTGCCAAAAAATATAGTGTGTATCAGAAAGTTAGGGTGTGTTGCACTGCACTGCTAGGACAAGGAGATCCAGCAGTGCCACGGCTATGACCTGAACATACCAATGTTTAAACAACCGCACTAAGTGCAATGGTGCCAGTTACAAATTATACCTGTTGAGAATCATACAGATGAGAGCGGGATGTAAAAGATAGATAAATAAATAAAGTTTACCACTAGAGATAACCCAAGGTTCTTTGTTCATACCATACACAGACTTTACAAAAAATTTTGATTCAGAGATTGGATGCTTTACGAATGAACACCACTCGCATGAACATCGCTGTGCTTGGGAACGCTCGGTGCTCAGCCCAGTGCGAGCCGCTTGTAGTGTTTGAACAGCTCATACTGGGGCTAACAACAGCGTGATCGAATGTAGTGTGCACCAAACAAATAAAAAAGAAAAACCCCACCCCCAGAAGTGATCTGTTTATGGCTGGCTGCATGTGGGCAGAGACCATAACTGCCCAATTAGTGACTTCCATTGGGGTTCAAGTCAAGTTCGGGTCCCAAACTGATCTTAATTTAAAGTTCGTCTGAACCCGCCGAACCGAACTTCCACAGGTCCACTCATCTCTAGTTGCCACCAAATTTCTTTTTTCTAATTTTTTTAAGTCCTAGTGAGGTACACAGTGCAAAACCACTATGCATTTCAGCAAAGCTGCTAATTTTAAGGAAGTTTTGTTTCTAAATTTCTTAGACTTATATTGACAATGTTAGAATGTCTGTATAATCCATTATGATAGTTCTACTCATTCTCCACCTATCTCTCCTGAGTGACCGCACTTCACTGTCTCTGCTGGTGCTGCTGAGATCTCACACTGCTCAGTACAAACTTCAGTTGTCAGTCAGGACCGTGGGGTGAAGACTGAATACAAAAGACGAATGGCTTCAAAACTAATCAAATTCACTACAAGTTCCACAACAATCCCCAAAAATTTGAGTAAGGAGGCATCACTATGCTTGAAAAGTTGCCCTGATTTTACTAATGGAGATTGTATCAAATGGTTAATGGACTTGCCCCTCCAGGTTATTTTAGCCCACTTTTAACCTCACTTTTTAAAGCTGGGGAAAGACCAACAACTTCAATGTATGAAGCCTCCGGAGGATTTGTGTTGAGGATGCAATCTATATTTTAAAAGTGCTCAGTTACATTAAAATATAAAAGTTACAGCTAATTAAGCCATATAGATCTACCCCTATTGTTCTTCCTTTCAATACCATTTTGTTTTTTGTTTTTTTAAATTACACAATTTTGTGTTTTTTCTTGTAGAGAAAACGATAAGATAACATTATGGCTTTCTTCTACCACCCCTCCAGTGAGCCGACTGTGGCATAAATGCTATGATTGAGTTGAAATAGAAGCTACATGCAAACTCCCTCTAAACAGGTGCTAGCTGCTAAAACTACAAGAAACACAAAGAGATACAGCAGCACTCCCCCCTGTAAGCGCTGAGACATATGCAACATAAAATATAGGAAATTTAAACTGCACAAAATGCTATATAGAATATACTTAGAAAAATGAAGGTCCTTTGTCCAGAAACTGGCCAATTCTTGTGTGCCCATCAACCACAGCAAAGGTGACCATTCTTTGATGGGATCCTATCATAGTGTGAATCCTCTCCTGGACTAAGGGGTGCTTCACACATAGCGAGATCGCTACCGAAATCGCTGCTACGTCACGGTTTTGGTGACGCAACAGTGACCTCATTAGCAATCTCGCTGTGTGTGACACTGAACAGCGATCTGGCCCCTGCTGTGAGATCGCTGCTCGTTACACACAGCCCTGGTTCGTTTTTTTATTGTCGCTCTCCCGCTGATAAGCACGCATCGCTGTGTGACAGCGAGAGAACGACGAAATGAAGCGAGCAGGAGCCGGCATCTGGCAGCTGCGGTAAAGCTGTAACCAGGGTAAACATCGGGTAACCAAGGTGGTTACCCGATATTTACCTTCGTTACCAGCCTCCGCCGCTCTCACGCTGCCAGTGCCGGCTCCCAGCTCTCTGCACATGTGGCTGCAGTACACATCGGGCTAATTAACCCGATGTGTACTGTAGCTAGGAGAGCAGGGAGCCAGCGCTAAGCAGTGTGCACTGCTCTCTGCACATGTAGCTGCATTACACATCGGGTTAATTAACCCGATGTGTACTGTAGGTATGAGAGCAGGGAGCCAGCGCTAAGTGGTGTGTGCGGCTCCCTGCTCTCTGCACATGTAGCGACGTTATGATCGCTGCTGCGTCGCTGTGTTTGACAGCTAAGCAGCGATCATAACAGCGACTTACAAGGTCGCTGTTACGTCACAGAAAATGGTGACGTAACAGCGATGTCGTTATCGCTGTTGCTATGTGTGAACCCAGCCTAAAAGTCTACTATATATGGGCAGATAGGATCAGGCGTTAATTAAAAACCACCCTGTGGCTGATGGTCGGAGAACACAGTCAGAATAGGAGGCTAACTACACTTCCAATATATACTGTAAAAACTGCATCCCCAAATATAGCAAGTGTGAGCAGGTACTAACTGCTAAAACTACCCGCAACACAAAGAGATACAGCAGCACTATAAGTGCACACAACAATTAGCAAAGAAATATAATTGTTCTAAGTATTGCTGTATCCCTTTGTGTTGTTTTAGGAGTTAGCACCTGTTTAGACTTGCTATATTTGGATATGCAGTTTTTTGGTTTATGCAAACTCACTCTAGTAGCAGCCGCTGTTTTTTTTGTTAAATGTATATTTTAATTTATTTTTTTTTCTTAATTTTCCATATCACTATACTAAAGCTTGTAATTTTCACCAGTCCTAGGTGTTACCAATCATTGTTATGTGATGATGAGAATAATTTTCTGATGATCGTTTCCTTTCAAGCAGTTAGGAAGAAGGTTGGAAATGGCTCTTTAAAACGGTTGTTTCATTTTGCTAACTGGGAAAAATTGCAAAGTGTAAAAACACGCTACCCTGCGATTTACTTATTATTAAGAATCCTCCCTGTACTCAAGAGCAGCGGGATTTTTAGTTCTATCAGAGGTGGCAGGTTTACTAGGCACAGAGCTCTGTACTCTAGAGCAGTGTTTCCCAAACTCCGGTCCTGACGGACCCCCCTATAATGCATATTTTTAGGATTACCTAGTATTGCACAAGTGATGGAATTATTTCCAAAGCATCAGAAATTCTCTTACTTCTGCAGCACTAAGGAAATTCTGAAAACATGCTCTGCTGGGAGGCAGTGAGGACTGGAGTTGGGAAACACTGGTCTAGAGCTTGTAAGCGCTGCCCTGAAACTGACTGGATCTCAATAACTTCAGACCCCGTGCACGCCTCCGTTTCTGCAGGGGCAAAGCAGCGTCAGCAGCAGCCCCTCGTAGCAAAGTCTTTGGCTTTACCCTGAAAGAAATGAGATAGGATGATGAAACTTTACATTTATTCCACATACTCTCCTTTGATGTCAACACACTTCTCACATCGGTATTCCAAGTTCTGTAAGCCTAGCAAAAAGAAGGATTTCAGTTGTGCCTCAAACCAGGCATCCGTAGTAGCCATGGCATCAGAAATGGTGTGAAATTTGGTCCCCTTGAGGTGTTTCTTCAGGTTTGGAAACAGATGATAGTCAGAGGGAGCTAGATCTGGTGAATAATGTGGGTGGTCAACCAGCTGGAAGCCCAGCTCTACCAGTTTTGCCGTGGTCGCTTCTGCAGTGTGAGCGGAGGCATTGTCTTGCAGTAACAAGATTCCATTGGACAGCTTGCAACGCCTTTTGACCTTCAGAGCTGCCTTCAATTGTTCCAAAAGTTCAATGTAATACCTTGCATTGATGTGGAACCCTTTTGAAGGTAGTCCACTAGCAGCACACCCTCCTTATCCTAGAACACAGACGCCATCACCTTAGTGGCTGATGTTTGCACCCTGAACGTCTTTGGGTGAGGAGAACCACTGTGCCTCCACTCTTTTGACTGCTCCTTGTTTTCAGGGTCATACAAATAAATACATTTCTCATTCATAGTGACCAGTCGAACCAAAAAGTTCTTATCAGTCTAGAAACGCTGACAAATGGACAGGGAAGTTTTTACTCGCATGCTTCTCTGATCTTTTGTCAAACATTTCGGGACCCACTTTGCAGATCGCTTCCTCATGTCGAAATGTTCATGGATAATGACACAAACACATTCACTGGAAATCCCCATGATGTCTGCTATTGCTTTAGGTGAAATTCCTGGATTCTCCAGTATGAGGTTGGGCACAGCATCAACGATCTCCAGAACAACCACCCTCTGTCGTCCAGGACGTTCCTCATCATTGGGGCTGAAGTGGCCCGTTTTAAAAATGGCAACCCATTTCTTAACTGTGGAATATGAAGGGCATTGATCCCCCAATATCTGCGACATATCACCATGAATATCCTTCTCGTACTTTCCTTGTAGATACAAGATTTTATCACTCCTCTGCTCTCAGTTGCTGTGAATATTGCATTAGACTCCACCATTTTGTATTCCCGTGTGTGTAGAACACTGTTGCCCTAAGCATTAACACAAAGTTTTGAAAACATATATTAGACACACAAGGCTTTCATATGATGTAAGATTCGTTACCATAGAAACAAAAAAAGATCACAAAGCTAAAGACTTGTCAGCAGCCCCTCGTAGTTGCATGGGAGCGCTTACAATTCAGACCAGCGTCGTGACCATGCTGTTTATTTAGGCCATCTATCATCAGACACACAGCGCCACCCTCTAGCAAGCAGAAAGACGGGCGGCAAAGGAGCGATGTACTCCTGCACAGTGAACATGAGAAATCCTTTACTGCAGAAGGAAAATCTTAAGACATCACTGTGTACCTAGTTAGACAATGGCTCAAAATAGTCCTAAGATTTCTTCCTCAATGATATATTGGCCTAAAAGAATGTCACAGGGAATACAAATGATATGTAAAATCCTCAGGCTGGCTAAAAATAATTAAGGATTCAGTCAATCCTCTATCCTACCTAATGACTGCTAGTCGCTGACTGAGATGGGTCACCGCTGTGCCCGATGATTGGTTGAGCTGGCTTTTCCGGGCATTTTATGTGTGTCTGTATCGACAACAAGAAGGCACAGGACAAGATTGACCTGGTGAGAGCCAGAACAGGATCTGAGGGTGTTTTCAATCTTTTATTACTCTTAACCAGTGTGAGTGTTTTTAGCTACAATTTTTATCCCATATAAATGGAAATTAAAGTTGTTGTCCACTACTCAGACAATCCTTCTCAATTACCATCTTTCCCCATGTAAAATAAAACACCTTCTACTCCTGTCTGGTGCCATTTGGACTCACGTGATGTTACATGACCCCTGCAGCCAATCATTGCTACTTACATCTCATTTCCTCCGGATGAAACTGACATCCAGACAGAACTGTTGCTGCTCTCTGGCTTTATCTTCCTCTGGATTTCGATTTTGTCTGCAGGAAATTAGAGTAAGTCAGCCACTGATTATATCACGTGAGCCCTGCACCAATGTCACTTTAGCCCCGGCACCGATACTGCTGGAACAACGATGGCACCGAAGGTCAGTACAGGCGGTTTTTACCTTACATTGGAGAATATAGTAATTTAGAAAAAGTTGTCTGAGTAGTGGACAAACCCTTTAAAGGACGTTTGTCCGGATTCAAAAAAGTTTGTGCCAGAAATGTTGGAAACATCACAAAATCTTAGCGCAACACATAGTTGTGCAAAACTGTTTCAAGCTTTGAGGGGTTTTTTTTCACAAGGTCTGCCAACTGTTTAAAAAATTAAAAGAGCTTAGGGGAAGGGGTAGTGCCTGAGTCAGAAAGGTCGCGTAAATTCTAGCTGAAATATACTAAATTATAGCGGAAATGTAGGTTTCGAACTCTGGCGCACAACTGGAAGATGTTCCGAATTCATTACGGCTCTCTATGAGTTTGACGCATCCTTCTCCAGCAGACTGTGCAGCAAGACTGGAGAAAATGCAATACATCGGTTCTTATGTTCTGCCTTCTGAAAAGCTATTTACAGACTCTCCTCACACGTCTTCTCCAAGATACAGAATTAGAAGTTTAGTGGGTGTCGCAGAGAACAATGAAGCCGAGCGCTTATTCATTTTCCTTATTAGTGGTCTTTTCTCAAGTCAATGAAGTTCCTAATGTATTTAAGTGTAATATTCTAATTTAATTAATTACTTTCATTAATAAGAAACTGCTTCAAATTGATTTCTAGAAGCTGCATAAGAACTATGCCAATCTTCCATTACAGCTGCATAATTATCTAATTATAAGTGATCTTGACAACTTGGAGGTATTGATATGCTGATTTATTCCCCGATGTAACATTTCATGGGAAGTTCTTGAATTTCAAGGTATACAATGAAGTCTTTAAATGGAAAAATTGTCCCTCAAGCTCACACGTCATCGAATCTAATCAGTAAAGCCTCTTTTTACAGTGATCAATATAAAATATTAATGTACACATGGAAGACCTATCATGACCTAATTCATGGAAAAGATATTACCTTGTTCTCACAGTTTTCTATGTACTTATACATTACCAGGAGGAATATCAGAGTACCTGAGCAATGCAGAGTTAAAAAAAAAAGCCTCTGAATTACAAGTATTTGCTATGTTAAATGTACAGTATTTACTTATGACATTTCCTTTGGTTGCTTTTTTTTCCTATTTCCAGAGAAATTCTTTAAATTGTTATATTTGATTATTTGAATTTTATATTTATTTTTGATCAAAATCCTGCGTGATGCAGTCCACTGAGTTGTGTATCTAAGCTCTTCATTTGCGATGCAATCCATTGAGCCATCTACCTAAGATCGTTATGTAAGATGTAGCTGTGTATCTAAGCTCGTTATGTGTGATGCATTCCGCTTATTTGTGTATCTAGTGTGATGCATCAGTGTATCTAAGCCTGTCATGTGTGATGTATTCCGCTGAACTGTGTTTCTAATCCCTTCATATGTGATGCAGTCTGCTGAGTCATATTCCTAATCAAGCTGTGTGACACCGGCCGTGTATCGAATCCTATCATGTGATACAGCAAACAGTGCCAACTAACCGATTCGGCACTGCCCGCCTTTCTCAGTGATATTGCCTACATGTCAGTATCACTTTGCAGTCAACAACAAAATGGCTCCGCGCTGTGATGCTAAACTTTATCCTCCCATACCTTTTTTTTTTTTTTGCAAACACCCAGAAAGGAAGGAGAGGAGTGATGTCATACACATACGATTAGACCCCGCCCACATTTACTGCAGTCATTTACTGCACTTGTAAAGTGAAATAGCAGTACACTAGATTTTCATGCTACGTTTCAGCTGCTCCCCCTAGTGTTTAAAAGCTGAAAATATCAAAACATTTCTAATTATTTTTCATATTTTAGACAAATAAAAATATATATTTTTAGTAAAACATTAATACTTTACATTTTATAAGTTATTAAAAAAATGTTTATGATACATTCCATTTAAAGGGGTTTTCATCTGCTTAAATGGGTATAATTATAAAGCACTTCCAATAACATAAAATAAATAAGTGTGAGTATAAAGGCCCTTTCATCAGGCAAATTTACAAATAAAGGACAAGAACGAGAGACAAGAGCACAGGGTCTACTGGTGAACATTTCTCCTTATGGCAAGTGCAAAGTCAGAAGAAAGAGCCTTACAGGCCAAGCAATACTCCACTGGGAAATTAAATTTGCAAATATCTTCTTATTATTCCTTCTCTTCTCCTGAGTATTCCAGTTTTTGTTTTATTTAAATCCACCATACAGTTTCAGAGATATGGGCCTTTTTATTTAGGGCTTATTTTTATTGTCTTTACTAAGGGGGTGTGGCTCACAGGGTAATTATGCAGAGCAGCCTAAAGACACGCCCCAGAGGATCATGATGCCACGCCTCCTTGTTAAATATATCTGATAATGTATAATCTCATAAAATGTTATAAAATCTGAGAGAATAAAATTAAGGTTTTGGGTTTTTTTTTATTTAATCTTTTCTTCAAATGCTATACAGTGAAGAAAATAATTATTTGATCCATGGCTGATATTGTAAGTTTGCCCACTGACCAAGACATGAACAGTTTATACTTTTAAGGGTAGGTTAATTTTAACAGTGAGAGATGGAATATCCAAAATAAAATCCAGAAAATGACATTGTATAAATTATATAACTTGATTTGCATTTTGCAGAGAGTAATAAGTATTTGATCTCCTACCAACTATTAAGAGTTCTGGCTCCTACAGACACTTAGATGCTCCTAATCAACTCGTTACCTGTATTAAAGACAGCTGTCTTAAAATGTCACCTGTATAAAAGACTCCTGTCCCCAGACTCAATCTTTCACTCTAACCTCTACAACATGGGCAAGAGCAAAGCTTTGTAAGGATGTCAGGGACATGATCATAGACCTTGCACAAGGCTCGGATGGGCTACAAAACCATAAGTAAGACGCTGGGTGACAAGGAGACAACTGTTGATGCAATAGTAAGAATATGGAAGAAATACAAAATGAGTCTCAATCGACATCAATCAGGGGCACCATGCAAAATCTCACCTCATGGGGTATTCAGGATCATGAGAATGGTGAGAGATCATCCTAACATTACCCAGGGGGAACTTGTTCATGACCTCAAGGCAGCTGTGACCACTGTCACCAAGAAAACCATTGGTAACATTACGCCGTAATGGCTTAAAATCCTGCAGTGCCTGCAAAATCCCACTGCTCAAGAAGGCCCATGTGCAGCCGGTCCAACTGAAGTATGCCAATGAACACCTGGATGAATCTAAGAGTGATTGGGAGAAGGTGCTGTGGTCAGATGAGACAAAAATTGAGCTCTTTGGCCTTAACTCAACTTGCCGTGTCTGAAGGAAGAGAAATGCTGCCTATGATCCAAAGAACACCGTCCCCTCTGTCAAGCGTGGAGGTGGACTCATAGTTTTGGGCGTGGTTCTCTGCTAAGGGCACAGGACTATCTCCTTTCCTCCACCAGGACATTAAAAATGGGTCGTCGCTGAGTCTTCCAGCATGACAATGTCCCAAAACATACAGCCAAGGCAACAAAGGAGTGGCTCAAAAAGAAGCACATTAAGGTCATGGAGTGGCCTAGCCAGTCTCCAGACATTAATCGCATAGAAAATTTATGGAGGAGCTGAAGCTCCAAGTTGACAAGCGACAGCCTCAAAATATTAATGATTTAGAGATGATCTGCAAAGAGGAGTGGAACAAAATTTCTCCTGATATTGGCGCAAACCTCATCAACTACAAAAAACGTCTGACTGTTGTGCTGCCAGCAAGGGTTTGCCACCAAGTCTTAAGTCTTTTTTGCCAGAGGGATCAAATACTTATCTGTCTGCAAAATGCAGATACATTTATATAATTTATACAATGTGATTTTCTGGATTTCTTTTTTTGGATATTCTATTTCTCACCCTTAAAATTATAGACTGTTCATGTCTTTGTCGGTGGGCAAGTCAGCAAGGGATCAAATAATTATTTCCTTCATTGTAATTCTCACATAACAATATTCGAAAACATATTCAATAGTAAATGGCCCCACCACATACACACGCCCGCCGCCATAGGCAAAGTGAATGAAGAAAGAAGAAAATAAATAAAGCTAAAACTTATTCAGTTCATGTCCTAATAAAACACCCATAATTTCTACATCTGTACTTATTTCGATAAATTATCTCCTTTCTAGTACCAACATCCTTCATATTCTCTTTCATTTGTTTCACCTTGAACTGCCAGTGGTTAACATTTGAGATTGTTTTCAACATCTATCTTTTGGCAATTTACAGCCGAGCTTTAAAGATTTGCCTATAAATGGCTTCCATAGTAGCCATTGCCCAGATCTGCAGCTCATCTACTCAGCTGAATGATAGGTGAGCGTCAGTAATTGAGAATGGCCACTACACAGTGAATGCAGCCATACTGAATGAAATAAAGTGTACATTTCTGGTATCTACATCTAAAGCTGGGTTCACCATTTTCTGTGACGCAACAGCGACCTAGTAAGTCGCTGTTATGATCGCTGCTTAGCTGTCAGACGCAACAGCGATCATAACGACACGCGTCGCTGTGGAAGCCATGCTGCACTTGGTAACTAAGGTAAATATCGGGTAACCATTACCCGATATTTACCTTGGTTACCTGCGCACACGCTTAGCGCTGGCTCCCTGCTCTCCTAGCCAGGGTACACATCGGGTTAATTACCCGATGTGTACTCCGGCTACGTGTGCAGGGAGCCAGCGCTAAGCGGTGTGCTCTCACGCTGCCAGTGCCGGCTCCCTGCTCACGTAGCTGGAGTACACATCGGGTAATTAACCCGATGTGTACTCTGGCTAGGAGTGCAGGGAGCTGGCACTGGCAGCGTGAGAGCGGCGGTGCTAGTAACTAATGTAAATATCGGGTAACCAAGGAAAGGGCTTCTTGGTTACCCGATGTTTACCGTGGTTACAGCTGCCAGACGCCGGCTCCTGCTCCCTGCTCCCAGTTCGTCGCTCTCTCGCTGTCACACACGGCAATGTGTGCTTCACAGCTGGAGAGTGACGAGCAAAAAATGAAGCAGGACATTCAGCAACGAGCGGCGACCTCACAGCAGGGGCCAGGTCGTTGCTGGATGTCACACACAGCGACAGCGATGGGACGTCGCTGCTACGTCACAGAAAATGGTGACGTAGCAGCGACGTCATTGTCGCCGTCGCTGTGTGTGACACCACCTTAACCCTCAGTTATTTGCTGCCTTCCAATATGAGAACTGTCAGAGACACTTTAATGTTTGCTGTGTACAAATAATTTCACAATTATAGGATTTACAGCAGTGATATTGGTAGCAATCCTAGTCCTCTCCATCTGCACCTTTGTCCTGGGATAGTTCATAGAATTCCATGGCTTTCAGTATTACTTTCACCCTGATGATCCTAAGGCTACGTGCCCACGATCAGGACACAGTCTCATTCCCCTTCCGGAGACGCTAGTGTTCTCCACTGGAGAACGTAGTGTCCGTGCCCATAATCAGGATTCTGGGCTCACTGGATTTTCACAGTGTTCTCCCACTGAAAGCACTCGCATCTCCATAAGCATAAATTGACATGCTGCGGCTCGGGAAGTCATGTCAGATGTCAATTTATGGTGCATCTAAAAGAAGCACAGTGGGCATGGGATTGCGATAAGTCCCATCCACTGTGCTTGCACTGCACAACACGGAGTTTTGGATGCAGTGAAAATACACTGCATCCAAAAAGCTGCTAACACTGATTGTGGTGATGTACCTTTAAGGCTACCACTCTGGCTCAGATCTGTCCTCATTGCTATCCAGATATATCCTCTTTCTTCTCCTCCAGATTTCTAAAACAGAATTAAATGGAGTATTTTTAGACATTGCATTTTAGACTATACCTTTTAAAATTCACCAATTTTATCCCAGAAGATCAAGCTGGTTGTTTAAACTTTCCCCAATCTCACAAGTCTGCTGCATTGGGGTAACCTTGGATTCTGACATGTGTCTCAAGCTGCATATCCAAGCCGCTACCACCACCTCCACTGCCTTCATCTAACCTCGCAACTTTTCTAACCTTGTGAGCTACATCCAGCTCTGACTGAGGGTCACAAGCAACATCCAGCTCTGAGAGAGGGTCAGAAGCCACATCCAGCTGTGAGAGAGAGTCACAAGCCACATCAAGCTCTGAAATAAGGTCACAAGCCACATCCAGCTCTGAGGGAGGGTCACAAGCCACATCCAGCTCTCATAGAGGATCAAAAGCCACATCCAGCTCTGAGAGAGGGTCACAAGCCACATCCAGCTCTCATAGAGGTTCAAAAGCCACATCTAGCTCTGAGGGATGGTCACAAGACACTTCCAGAGAGGGTCACAAGCCACATCCAGCTCCCACGCCCTCACAGTAGTGACACGCAGAGCCACCATTACCAGTATAACGACAGTCAAAGCTTTTCCACAAAAATCACACCACGGTAGTATATCAAGATCCAGGGGTTCTTGCCTTACCCTTTTAGATCTGCTTTTCTGTGAGGGGCTACTCACAAAAGTCACCGCCTGGAGACTTTCTCTGCATAGATGGTTAATAGACCTGGTTCTAATGCACCGAGCTGGCAGACAGCCACAAGCCACACATCACGGGCCTACACGCCACAGGTTGGGGACCCCTGAGCTAGAACATATTTTTCCTTAGTGTTAAGTCAAAAAATATGCTAAAACATTTCCTCAATATCTCCTGACTAGATTAATGCAACATTCACAGTGCTTTGTGGCCTCCATCTTTCACCCCTTTAACCCATCATTAACTCTGATGCCCAGTAATTCCACCTCTCCTCTTACTCCTCTCCCCTCTTCAATCCCTTCCCTGGTTTCCTATTGCCCAGATAATTCTGTTCAGAATACTAATAATGATTTACAAGGCAATCCACACTCTGTCGCCTCTGTATATCTCTGATTTGATACCTCCCAAAACGCAACCTCAGGTCCTTGTGTGATCTCCTTGTCTACTCTCCTCTTATTTGCTCTTCACTCAGCCATCTCCAAAATTTCACCCATTCCTCCCCCAACTCACTATCCCATCCTATCAGATTCTCCTTTATTTTTGAAAACGTAAAAAAATAACACCCTTAAAATCAACATCAATTACAGCCCACAACCTACAATGTCTTTGCTGCCACCACTTACTGTGTGAGCGCTTCTTAAACTTCCCCTATGATCTCCTTCCCTATTCTCTTGCATATTGTTAGACTAGTAGAAGGGATGCTACCCCGAGGTCTATCATTCACTTACACATTTAGGCCTAAGGCTCTGTGCGCACTAGACCTTTTTACCCGCGGATTTACCCGCGGATTTGCCACGGAAATTTCTTGAGAAATGTCTGCAATCTTTGTGCAGACATTTCCCAGCAATTTCTATGAAAAAAAAAAATAGCTGTGCGCACTTGTGCGGATTTTTCTCAAGAAATTTCCTTGAGAAGAATTTCTCGAGAAAATTTCTTGAGAAAATGAACATGTCCATTATTTCCGCAGGTACCCTGCGGATTTCGGCAGTACAGCCTGCAAAAATGCGCAGGGAACCACCCGCGGGAAAATCGCGGCTATTCCGCGTCTAATCCGCGGCAAATCCGCATGCGGATTTGGTGCGGATTTTTTCCGGAGGTCCGGAAATCTTTCACTCCCAGAAGTTTCTCAAGAAATTTTCTTGAGAAACTTCACATTTCTAGTGCGCACATAGCCTAAGACACACGGCATGAAAATTGGAGCGAGATGAATGCGATAAAACATCACATTCCACTCAGATCAATATTACTCTATGTGCCAGCCCTCATGAGCGATTATTTTCTCAGCCCTAATCGGACCGAGAAAATAATAGCAGCATGCTGCGGGTGTAATGCGATCCTTGTTTCTTTCGCACCCATTCAAGTCTATGGGGCGAGAGAAAAATCGCACTGCACTCGCATTACACCGGTGTAACGTGAGTGCAGAGTGAGAATGGCAATAGCCAGCAACTGAGGAGAGAGGGAGATAAATCCCTCCCTCCCCTCCTTAGTGCCTGCCCGCCCCACCTCAGCACTGGCCCGCCCCTGGCCCCTGCATGATCGGACCTCAGTCGCAGTGACACTCGGCTCCTGCTGTGCTGCCTGTGTGAGCCGAGTGTCATGCAAGGATCGCAGTAGTTCCCGTGTGGCCGCAGCCTTATTGTACTTGTTTTCTACTATATATTATATATGTTTTTACTTATATCTATGTTACGTACATATTTGTTCATGTTTGTACCTTTTCCACCTTTAGAGCACCCGGAAATTAAAGGTGCTTTAAAATGAATAGTACTAATAGTAATAATATAAAAGTGGGTCATGTTGTAGACTCAGGAGAACAAGAATACAATCTGCAAAAAAACAATCTTTGCTGGAAAGATTGAATTGTGTTTATGAAATTCATAAGCAATAACGAGATGACAGCAAGAGATGGCATCTACTTGACAAGCCAGCTACAGAGAAGTGACACTGCGGCTGGGGGAAATAATGTCATCATAACTGTGCTGTTCTGTATAGTGAAAACCATTCTAAGCAGCCCCTATAATAATCATGCTTTAATTTTCTTAACTTTGATCATCCAGAAAATTACTATGTTTTAATTGTAATTCAAATAAGAGTGCTTGGTGCCGCGCTCTGGTCTGGTGCCAAGACTCCCAGTGCATCATTGCACCCCACACCAACTCTCTTTGCTGATCAACATCATTGTCTGAACTAAAAACAACCGTGTGCGTACATAGTGACCCACCAGGAGTGGAGCGCACACAGTGTGTACAGGAGTCGGACAGGTGTGCACATATCCACCTCTCCTGTCTGCGGCAAGCGCTCTTTCTTTCTAAGTACAGCACAGTTCACTACTGCACAGGCCTGAAAACAGGTATTTCACGGCCCCATACTGGCAAAATTATTGGGCCCCATAAAAACGACAAGGTAGACTTTTTTTTGGTAGAGCCCTACTCTACTCTAACCTATTAAAAAAATAAATATTCAATACTTTTTTTTAGGTATATTTTTATTTATTTTTATTTAAGAAAATGTGCCACATACATTTTTACTTATTTTCTTTTATTTGTTAAATGATGAATAATTCCACATACAAGGGACAAATACTGTCACACCATGTCGAGACCACATATTACCACCACATTGTGACCGAATACCACATGAAAAAAGGGACAAATACTGCCACACCATGGTCAGACCACATATTACCACCACATAGTGACTGCATAATATCACATACAAGAGACAAATACCACCACATATTTCCACCACATAGTGACCGAATACTACAATACTGATCAATAATAAAAAAAAAAAAGCACAATGCTAATATTACCAGAAGTGCCATGTATACAGGGGCTCTGTACATAGTGTACAGTGAGACCTGGCACCAGCACTGGCGGGAGGAGATGCCTTCAGGTATTATACTTACTTTCACCTAAGTTCAACGCATTGTATTATAGCTGTGGTAAAACAATAATATGTAGAAAAACATTTATTTAGGCATAGGGGAAGGGTGCTGGGAGAGTGTGCACGCTCTCTCAGCACCCTCCCCCTCTGCCTAAATAAATGTTATGTCTGAAAATTCTACAAAACCGGTGAGTGCCTCAGTTTTTCTACATATTATTGTATTAACATGGCTTTGCTCTTTTGGAGTGCACCCCGGCAAGTAGATCTAAGCTCGGGCTCACGCTACACACCTGTAAAGGTGTAAGGCTATGTGCCCACGGGGACAGTGTCCTGCGGATATATCCGCAGGACATTCCGCAGGTGCTCCCAGGAAACAGCACCACAACTTTTGTCTGTTTCCATGCTGCGGAATGTCCTGCGGATATGGTGCGGGCATTCTGCATTGAGGATACAGTACCATGGCTTCGGCACTGCATCCTCAATGCAGAACAAGTGCTGCAGTGATCGGGGGAGTTCATACTTACCTCCATCATGCAGCACCTCGCTTTCCGGCAGCCGGGTCACTCTGTCAGCGTCTGCAGGAGAAGGTGGGCGGGCCTGAACTAGCTCCGGCTGTCACATGACCGGAGCTCGTGCAGGCTCCGCCCACCTCTTCCTTCCTGTACCTGGATTCACCGCGCTCCTGTACACCGGACGGAGAAAGTGACTCTGGTGAGGCAGGTAAGTATATGGGACCCTGCGGAGAAATCCGCAACAATAATTGACATGCTGCAGATTTTTCCGCACGAAAATCCGCACGATTTCCGCTGCGGAAAAATCCGCAACGTGGGCACAGCATTTCCCAAATGCCATAGAAATAGAAATGGCTGGGGAGTAGCTGTGCTGCAGATTTCTGGAAAATCCACGGCTTTTCCGCGAGAAATCCGCGGCAAAATCCGCGCATTTTCCGCAGCGTGGGCACATAGCCTAACAGTGGTGAATCACTGTTTTGCAATTGCCAGTGGCATTTTTTTAAAGTTGTTCCACCCGTGTCAACCCTAAAGAATTGTGCCCAGTGTTCCTTCTTTATTGATGATTGTATTATAGCTGCACTGCTGTTTTGCACTATTAGTATTCTGTGTTCCCCTACACTACAGCCTGTTATGATACAATGAATTACTGAAATAGCTATTTATAAACACATATACAATTTGTATCTTTCACTATATGATTATATTGACAGCTCTATCCATAAACCTTGCATCTTAGCACTCAATAGCACCTTATTCTAATGAAATATAACTATATTGTGAGTTCTATTTGCGTATTACTGTTTTGGTAATTTATAGAGACAGAGATATCCATTTATATACATGTATCTTAGTTCTCTCCTATTCATGCATCTCTCCCGCTGTGCTGTGCCTTGATATTTATTGCTCATTCTTTGTCCTTGCTATTTTAATTCGATTTAATACAATTTTTATTCTATATATTTGCTGTTTGGCTATACAACTTTCTCCTTTTGGATATTGGTTTAACATACTGTGTTTCCCAGAAAAAAAGACACTGTCATATTTTTTTTTGCCCCGAAAAATGCGCTAGGGCTTATTCTTGGGGAAACATGGTTTGGGGGGAAGTTTACCCCTCAAAAAATGCAGATCCCCGTTCCCAGGAGAGTTATACTTACCAGACCCTGGGTGTCTGCGTGGCTCCCAGGTCCTCCTGCGATGTTTGGCGGGTGCTCCCAGCAGGTATGCTGCACACCATCCTCCCCTGCTTCTAGCTGACACACACAAACACACACACATCAGATCACACACACACCACATCCGATCCGGTGATACCGATTGCTTCAGGCCGGCAGAGGATCCTGGGATCCAGTGCAGTGGAGTGCGAGGACCTTCAGTGGAACGCATAGAGGACCTGTGGGTGGAACGCGTCGAAGTATTCCACCGCCGGGTCCTCCTCCATGCATTTCACAGCGTCCCAGGTCCTTATACCAGTCAGAAGCCATCAGTATCGCTGGATGTGGTGAGTGTGTGCGTGCAATTTGATGTGTTATTGTGTGGGTGATCCATCTGATGTGTATGGGTATGCGATCTGATGTGTGTGGGTGTGCGATTCGATGTGTGTGGGTGTGCGATCTGATGTGTGTGTGTGTGCATTCCACTGCAGGTCCTCCCATTCGGTGTCTGATGAGTATGATTGTGAGCTCATCTGTCTTCTTTCCTTTGGGGGGTGTCTTTCTATAATCAAGTGTCCTGCAGTATCTTTAACTTTTTATTAGCTGCATAGACACTTCATTATTGAACTAGGTCTTATTTTCAGGGTAGCTCTTATATTTAAGCCTTACACCGAAAATGCTGAAAACTCTTGCTAGGGCTTATTTTTAAGGCCCCTTTACACACTGAGACTTTCTAGCGATCCCACCAGCGATCCCAACCTGGCCGGGATCGCTACAAAGTCTCTGGTGAGTCGCTGGTGAGCTGTCAAACAGGCAAACCTGGAAAACGACGCAACACCGATACGGACCTGCAGAACGACCTAGCTAGTCATTGGGGACGTTGTAAAGCAGCTTTTTGAAATGGAAGTCGCTAACGAAGTCGCTGTAAAGGCCCCTTTACACACTGAGACTTTCTAGCGATCATGCTGCACAGCGGGAAACAAAGGACCAAAGAATGTTCCTGAGAGATGTGTAGCGATCAGCAACCTCACAGCAGGGGCCAGGTCGCTGATGTGTTTCACACACTGCAATGTCGCTGGGGAGGTCACTATTACGTCACAAAACCGGTGACATTACAGCGATGTCGTTTGCGATGTTGCAGTGTGTAAAGGGGCCTTCAGGGTAGATTTTAGTATAGTTTATAGTGTAAGTGTACAGATAATACAGTGACTCACCAGTGACATTATACTGGAGCTCTCTATATAGTATATAGCATACAGGCAATACAATGATCACCAGTGACATTATACTGGAGGTCTCTATATAGTATATAGCATACAGGCAATACAATGATCACCAGTGACATTATACTGGAGGTCTCTATATAGTATATAGCATACAGGCAATACAATGATCACCAGTGACATTATACACAGTGTATAGTATAATACAATTACTTACCAGTGACGTATCTAGTTGAAGTCATTCATCTTTGCTTTTCTTCTTCATCCATTGCAGGCCGCCATCACTAGTTCCAGGCAGTACACGTCTCTGCAGAAAATAACACATAGTTATCTTTAGCTGATCGATTCCAGGGCACATTCCCCACTTTTTCCCTGACTTCACCGTTTAGCCAGATGAAGAAAAAAAAGTGACATAGTGTCGCCTTGCAGTTACCGAGCCTCCCCCCCATGGAAAACAATATCCTAAAAAATAACACATCATAACAGTAAAAATATCCCTCAATTGGCCCCTGCAGTAATAATGTCCAACATCCTGGCCCCATATCTCTTCATCCTGTCCACATGTCTCTACATCCTTGTCTCATATGTCTCCATAATTGCCTCGTGTGTCTCCATTCTGGCCCCATGTCTCTCTACCCCGACCTCATGTCTCTCTATCCTGGCCTCATGTCTCTCCATTCTAGCCCCATGTCTCTCTATCCTGGCCTCATGTCTCTCTATTCTAGCCCCATGTCTCTCTATCCCGGCCCATGTCTCTCTATCCTTGCCCATGTCTCTCCATCCTGGCCCCATGTCTATCCATCCTGGCCTCATGTCTATCCATCCTGGCTCCATGTCTATCCATCCTGGCCTCATACCTCCCCATCCTGACCCCAAACCTCTCCAACCTAGCCCTATGCCTCCCCATCCTGGCCCCTATATATCTGTTCCCCATATTGCTGCTTTTCAGTACAAGTAAATAAAAAAAGGTTCTTACCTGGCCGCGTTTCAGATGTGTCCTCTTCCTACTTAATGTATGCGGTAGGTGCATGGCAGTGACGCCAGCGATGAGTGCACCGACATCCGATGACGGCCTTTTTTTGGCTGGTAGCTGTTAAAATATATTCCTGCACGGCAATAGTTAACTGAATATGCATCTGATGACAAACATCCAGTTGAATACTGAAACTGCCGGCTCCAGCCCCTGGGATCTAGTGAGCACGGTCAATGGAGGGGGGGCCCGGACTGGGTGAGGCACGCTTCCAGCATCTCTCGCCTAGTCTGGGCCCCCTCTTTCCTTCTGCTCACTGGGCACCATACACTAGTAAGGGCAGTAATGTTCTTATGGCCGCCCTGATTTCCCACAGCCCCCTATGTACAATAAATATCCCTCAAATCCCCCTATAGGCCTAAAACACACTTCCGCATAAAAAACGTATGTGTGACACGGTCCATTTTTCGGGTCTGTGTTCCATTTTTTTTATGGGTGTTTCTCCGTTACGTTTGTCATCCGTGTGATGGCGTATGCTATCCATGTGTGCATGTAAAATATCCGTGTATGAGTGTAAAATGTCCATGTATGTATACGTGGAATGTCCGTGTGTAATGTCCGTGTGTGTGATGTAAAATGTCGTTGATACATGTCGGTTGACAGCAGAAAGAGTTGCGCGATGAGAATGAACTCGGGTGAACTTCACCCGACTTCATTGTCATCCCGCGGCTCTGTCTGGGTGTCGCGTACTGATTAGCGGTCACCTGTGAAGGACTCACCGGTGACCGCTAATCCCCTGAGTGACTGAATTGAGCTGCGCGATTAGTGCTGCTGTCACTCAGGTTACCCGCGGCTAGCTGGATCCTCCTGTCGAGATCGCAACTCACCTGTGACTTCATCGCTGTCACTCGGGAGACTTGCTGTCACAGTTGAAGGATCCAGCAGTGGCCGCGAGTAACCTGAGTGACAGCTCAGCTGCTCGCGCTACTCACCTCAGTTGCTGCGTGGAGGTGACAGGAGCGGCGGTGTTCTTCTGCAGCTCCTGTCACCTTCATGTAGCTGAGCTGGAAGTGACGCGGGACCTCCGTGGATTACGCCGGGTATGGATGGGTATTTCGGGCATAATAAATTGGTGAACGAGGGTATTTGTTATTTTTTATTATTTCAAATAAAGGATTTTTTCACTGTGTGTGTTTATTAACTTTAACTTGCCGGTTAATCATTGGGGGTGTCTCATAGATGCCTGCAATGATTAATCTTGGACTTATTGGCAGCTATGGGCTGCCATTAACTCCCTATTACCCCGATTGCCAACGCACCAGGGCAAATCGGGAAGAGCCGGGTAGAGTCCCAGAACTGTCGCATCTATTGTATGCGGCAATTCTGGGCGGCTGCTGGCTGATATTGTTAGGCTGGGGGGCTCCCCATAATGTGGGGCTCCCCATCCTGAGAATACCAGCCTTCAGCCGTATGGCTTTATCTTAGCTGGAATAAAAATTGGGGGGGACCGCACGCTGGTTTTTTTAATTATTTATTTCACTGCACAGTATAGACCCGCCCACCGGCTGCTGTGATTGGTTGCAGTGAGACAGCTGTCACTCAGCGTGTGGGCGTGTCTCACTGCAACCAATCATAGGCGCCGGTGGGCAGGGGAAGTAGAGAATAGTAGATTAATTAATGAGCGGCCGACATTTTCAAATGAATTGAAGCCGCGTATTTTCAGCACAGCTGTTCCTTGCCGCGCTGGTGATCAGGGATTGGTAAGTATGAGCCGGGGGAAGAAACAGACCGAGCGCCAATGTAAGTATGACTGAGAACAGCAGAAAAAAAGGTAAGTAGACTGACTTTATTTAAAAAGAAAAAAAAGATAGATCGCTGGTTTAAAAACGCACACGGACGAAACATGCTGAACACGGACATACTCCGTGTGCAGTCCGTGCAGGCACAGACCCATAGACTATAGCGGGTCCGTGCCTGCGTGCTGCCGGCCAAAAACGGACATGTCGTCCATGCAGAAAACCGCACACACGTACTTACGACACGGACACACGTTCCGTGTGATTTTACGTGTGTGTGCCATCACTCATTGAAGAACATGGGTCTCCGTGTCTAAGGGAAGTGCAAAAACGTACCAAACACGTACCGGAGGCACAGATGTGTGTTGCAGGCCATATACAGTATGATACCCCACATATCCCTATATACAGTATAATAGCTCTTAAGCCACCTATAAACCGTATGATTTTGTACAACCCCCATATATATTATAATATCCCTCACAGCACTTACACAGTTTTGATACCCCACATCTCCTTATACAGTATCATAGCCCTTCAGCTCCCATTAAGCTTATAATACCCAACAGTCCCCTATACACATAGTATGATAGCCCCCAGCCACTATATGCAGCATGATGCCCCCTTAGCTGCCCTTATACAGTTTAATGTTCTCTACAGCTCCCTGTACTATAAAAATACATTTTATTTCTTGTCGTATATTTTGTACAACTTAGCAGTGTCAGGAGTGATGCATCACTCTGTAAGACATGTAACAATTTGTGACTTTTCAGAGGCAGCTATATCTCATTTTTAGCCAATTTTGAGTGAGGAACACAATCTACCTAATAATTCTGCACATCTTGCTAATGGGTGATGTATCGTTAGGCTGCACCCCCCTTATTACACAAATACACGTTACCTGATCTGCTTTATGCAATAAATATTCACATTTATTTCAGGCAGAAATCATATACAGTTGTGCTCAAAAGTTTACATACACCGGCAGATTTTTTGCTTTCTTGTCCTGTTTTCAGAGAATAGGACTGATTACACAAAAACAATTTTTACACTCATGGTTAGTGGTTGGGTGAAGCCATTTATTGTCTACCTATTGTGTTTTTTCTTTTTAAATCATAATGACAACCAAAAACATCCAGAAGACTCTGATCAAAAATTCACATACCCTGGTGAGTTTGGACTGATAACATGCACAGAAGTTTACACAAATGGGTTTGAATGGCTAATAAAGGTAACATCCTTACCTATGAGCTGTTTGCTTGTAATCAGTATGTGTGCATAAAAGCTGAGTGAGTTTCTGGGATCCAGACAGACTCTTGCATCTTTCATCCAGCCACTGACATTTCTGGATTGTGAGTCATTGGGAAAGCAAAAGAATTGTCAACGGATCTACGGGAAAAGATAGTTGAACTATATAAAACAGGAAAGGGATACAAAAAGATATCCAAGGAATTAATAATGCCAGTTAGTATTGTTCAACCTGTGATTAACAAAAGGAAAATCACAAACCACGATCAGGTAGACAAACAAAAATTTTCAGACACAACTGCCAGGAAAATTCTTCGGGATGCAAAGAAAAACCCACAAATAGCATCAGCTGAAATGGTAATAAGGGATTCCGAGGCACCAGATTGTAAGTCTTTTTTTTTTTTAATAAAGAAAGCTTTTATTCCATCTTTTAAAACATAAAGTGCAGCATTTCGACCACCTTTTTCAAGCAAATACATAAAGGGTATAAAATCTAGCTGGGGTCAACAACTTCATGTAGTTGATTCAAACCTATAACTAGAATGAGTCATAACTCCACCAAAGTAAATAATCAAATTAATTTATTAACCATACATCATGATGCAGCATAGTACAAAAATGAGAGAACAAGGTGCTAAGTGAGGAAAACAAGTAAGCAGCAAGAGTACCCGGCTCTATAACAGGAACCATCCACTAGGACATAAAGTGCTTCTGCAAAATAGCAGTAAATGTACTCAACTCTCAAGTGAGTGACACTCACCTATAATACCCTGGATTCTGCAAGGCGGTGTGTCTCCAAAACCCCTATGCGTGTTTCGCGTGGGCTTCTTCAGGGAATTTTCTGTCTGCTGCACTTCATCATATGCATCAGTAAATTCACCACATACTGCAATACTGTATTCCTCCATTATCCTCATCTCCCCACACCAAATGGACACTTGTACTTCATTTAAAGTTTCCATAATAGTTGTTCCTGTCTTAATTGATCTCGGCAGTGCCTCCAATGTAACACCCCTTTAAACCGCCTCTGTGGACAGGGTGTCCCATAGTCCTCACCTTAATGTAGCACAGTGCCTCCACTCAAATCTTACTAGGTGCTCTGCTTTGGAGTTTGGGTCCGCTCATCATTATCCACTACATAGGATAGGGAGCTGAGCTTCTTAGGCCTCAACACAAAGTACATCCAGCAGGAGCAGAAAACAGTTAATGCCAGGTGGTGCCAGGTGTCGGACCACCACCAATCTGAAACTGATAATTTATCCTAAGGATAAGTCATCATTATATAAGTCTGAAAAACCCCTTTAAAGGGAACCTGTCATCGTTTTTTTGACCTATAAGCTGCGGCAACCACCAGTGGGCTCTTATATACAGCGTTCTAACATGCTGTATATAAGAGCCCAGGCTGCTGTGTACAACATAAAAAACACTTTATAATACTCACCTAAACCGGTCGCTGCGGTGGATGTGGCTCAGATGGATGTCTTCGTCCTCCAGTGCCGGCGCCTCGTGTTTTGGCCATCTTTGTCGCCGCCTCTGTCGTCCTTCTGAAGCCGCAGTGCATGATGCGTCCGACGTTATACACACGTTATACACACTCGCCGGCATTCAGGTGCACTTTGATCTGCCCTGAGCAGGGCAGATCAAAGTATTGTAGTGCGCATGCGCGGGATCAGTGAGTGTGTATGACGTAGACACATCATGCACCCAGGCTTCAGAAGGAGAACGAAGATGGCCGAAAGAGGCGGCGCCGGCACCGGAGGATGAAGACGCCCATCTGAGCCACATCCACCGCAGCGACTGGTTTAGGTGAGTATTATAAAGTGTTTTTTATGTTGTACACAGCGGCCTGGGCTCTTTATACAGCATGTTAGAGTGTTGTATATAAGAGCCCAGTGGTGGTGGCCGTAGCTTATATGCCAAAAAAATGGTGACAGGTTCCCTTTAAACCCCACATAGTGAGAAGTAACTGGGGATTAAGACTACTAATCAGTGGAGCCTCCAGCCATTTATTACTTATTTCATGTATTCCAGATGACGCTTAAAGGGAACCTATCATCACATTTGGTGACTATAAACTGTGGCCACCATTCTAACATGCTGTATATAAGAGCCCAGGCCACTGTGTAGAACGTAAAAATGACTATATAATACTTACCTAAACGGTCGGTACAGTGCAGACTGGTTGAATGGGTGGCTCCGTTCCCGGTACCGCCGCCTTCTCTTTTGGCAATTTTTGTCCTCCTTCTTCTGAAGCCCGGGTGCATGACCCGTTCTACGTCATGAACACGCCCCGGCATTGAGGTGCTGCGCAGGAGCACTACAATACTTTGATCTGCCCTGCTTAGGGCAGATCAAAGTGCGCCTGTGCAGGGCCTCAATGCCGGCTTGTGTGCATGACGTAGTAGGCGTGATGCATTCAGGTTTCAGAAGAAGGAGGAGAAAGATGGCCGAAAGAGGAGGCGCTGCACCAGGAGAACGGAGACGCCCATCCGACCCGTCTGCACCGCACTGACCATTTAGGTAAATATTATAAAGTCACTTTCACATTCTACACAGCGTCCTGGGCTCTGTTAGAATGCTGTATATAAGAGCTCACTGGTGGTGGCCGCAGCTTATAGTCACCAACTCTGGTGACAGGTTCCCTAAGGGATGTCCCCCTATAATTAGCAGACAGTGAAAGGCTTCTTGTCATTATTCTTCACACAAATTTTATCCAACTTCATGCAGGTACAGTAATGAGGTAAATAAAGGGAGGCGTTGTTAGTGATGATATATGACCATTCAGATGATCGATAAATTATCCGAAAGAATAATTTCATTCTAAGCATATTCCGATATTGCACCTGAATATCTGAGCAGAGGAATGTATACCTTTCTCCCAGATTTTGTGTTCATCCAGTTACAGAGGTGAGGAGAATTTCACTCTCACTGATTTTATCATCATTTCAGGGACTCAGACTAGATGAGTGAATACCTGCGGGTCATGGAGGAGAGCCACAAAGCAGACAGTGGTCCTGAGAGCGCAGGATGGCTCTGAAAATATTTGCTCTGGAATATATCTGTGTATTCGCCTGCAACTCTAGCAGTGACCGAGGCGCCTGTGAATTAAGACTTTAATCCTGCACACTCTTAGGGTATGCGCCCCCGCAGCAGATTTGTGTGCAGATTTTCTGCACACAAAACTGCATGTTTTGGCAGGAAAACGCAGCAGAAAAAAACACTTGTTTTTTTTTATCACGTCTGCAGGGTTTTTGAAGCGTTTTTCATGTTTTTCCCTGCATGATCGCTGCCATGGCAACCCTGGGTTGTCACCATGACGACCCTGGGTTACTGAGCCTCACAGACCATGCCGGATGCATGGTGTGAGAAGCAAAGTGTCAGTGCTGCGAGTGCCGCATTGACAGATATAATCCACTGCAGTGATCGAGCATAAGCACTGCAGTGGATTATAGCAATGATCAGATGCAGGAAAAAGTGCAGAACAAATTGACATGCTGCAGATTTTTTCTGCACCAAAATCTGCAACGTGTGCACAGAAAGTCAGGATTCTCATAGACTTTGCTGGGATGCGCTTTTCCTTGCAGTATTGATTAAAATCTACAAGAAAAACCACATGTAAAAAACGCAGGGAAAAACATGGCGTGGGCACACAGCCTTAAAAGTAGAGATGAGACGAACCTCTCTAGCCCCATTGAAACCAATGGCAGGCAAACACAAACACATAAAAACACATTATACATGTACACATACAGTTAATAAACATTGCCATTACACTTACAGGTCCCTGCAACGCGTCCTGCACTCTGGCTCCTGCCGCCTTTCCTTCAGATAATCGCTGCATCCTCCCGGTAACCAGCACTGATTATAGGACCTATCGTGACATCAAAATAGTATGTGACCAGTCACGTGTCTATTATCTCATTGGCTACAGACTAGTCACATGGCTAGACGTCATGTTAGGTCCTGACAGTGCAACTCTCCGGTACGCGGTGCTCGTTTGAGCATGTCTGTGTACCGGCGAAATGCTCTGGCACATGGTCGACTCCCCGTTCCTGCATGGGGCGCTCTTTACAGAGTCAGCCCACATGCAGGGACTAGCTGTCACAGCCGGTAAATAGCGGCACCGGGAATCACGTGATCGGAGCACCGTTGCTATGGTAACCCGTCTGTCAGCGGTGACGTCACCGCTTACAGGACGCAGCTGCTGCTCACTCACTGAGTGAATAGACTGCACGGGAGCAGCAGCGTTCTTTCTCCCATGCAGTGCTGTCTGATGTAGCAGAGCTGCATGGGTTGAAGGAGAAAGAAGACAGAAGACCATGGATCGTGGAGGGGTGACAGGGAGTAATAAACATGGAGTCTCTAATGTGTCTGTGTATTTATTTCTATTAAAATATTTTTTCTCTGTGTGGTGTTTTTTTTAACCCTTTATTGGAGAATCTTAATGGCCGGGTCAAACTTGCCTGACATTAAGAATCTCTGGCTTAATACTAGCTAGTAAAACAAAGCTAGTATTAACTCATTATTACCCAGCAAGCCACCCAGCTTCAGGGCTGCTGGAAGAGTTGGATACAGCGCCAGATGATGGAGCTTCTATGAAAGCGCCATTTTCTGGGGCGGCTGCGGACTGCAATTCGCAGCAGAGGTGCCCAGAAAGCTCGGGCTAACCTGGGCTGCGGATTCCAATCCCCAGCTGCCTAGTTGTAACTGGCTGGACACAAAAATGGGGCAAAGCCCACGTCGTTTTTTTTTTAATTATTTCATGAAATTCATGAAATAATTAAAAAAAGGGCTTCCCTATATTTTTAGTTCCCAGCCGGGTACAAATAGGGGGTTGGGGGCAACCGTACCTGCCTGCTATACCTGGCTAGCATACAAAAACATGACGAAGCCCACGTCATTTTTTTTAGTTTTTTGGCAAAAAAAATAAAAAATGCTTCCCTGGATTTTCCATTGCCAGTGAAGGTAACACCAAGCAGTGGGGGTTGGAACCCAGTAGCTGCTTGGATTACCCTTAGCTAGCAATACAAAAAAAATGCAGCGGGAGCCCATATATTTTTTTTTTAATTATTTATTTAAATAATTAAAAAAAAAATGGGCTTCCCTGTATTTTGATTGCCTGACATCACAGTACTGTAAAAAATAAATCATTAAAAAAAAAATGACATAGCGCTCCGCGGTATTTTTGATTCTCAGCGCAGATAAATCAGACAGCTATGGGTTGCCACCCCCATCTGGCTGGCGTTACCTTGGCTGGCAATTAAAATACAGGGAAGCCCATTAATTTTTTTTATTTAAAAAAATAGTTGAAAAAAAAATGACGTCTGGTCCCCCCATTTTTGATAGCCAGCTAGGGTAAGGCAGACGGCTGTAGCCTGAAAACCTCAGCTGGCAGTTTTACTGTAGTTGGTGATCCAATGTGGAGGTCACCCCAGGCTCCTTTTTTATAATTATTTTATAAATAATAATAATTACAAAAAAAAAGTAGGGTCCCCCCCAAATTGGATCACCAGTCAAGATAAAGCGGACAGCTGTGGTCTGGTATTCTCAGGGTGGGAAGGTCCATAGCTATTGGCCCTTCACAGCCTAAAAATAGTAGGCACCCCAGAAGTGGTGCATCCGCTAGATGCGCCAATCCTGGCTCTTCACCCCAGCTCATCCCGTGCCCTGGTGTGGTGTCAAATGGGGTAATAAATGGGGTTGATACTAGCTGTAAGGTCACCTGACATCAAGCCCAGCAGTTTGTGATGTCATGGAGTCTATCAGATACCCGACATCACAAACTGTTAGTACTAACAAAAAAAATAGACAAAAAAAAATGTATTTGAAAAAACACTCCCCAAAACATTCCCTCTTTCACCAATTTATTGTAAGGAAAAAAAAATAAGGGGGTCCAACGACGACTCTGGACCGTCTAGAATATGGGGTGACACGCTCAGGGAACGTATCCCCCATTTTCTAGGAGTGCAGACCCTCCATGTGAGGAGTGTGGGTGCAATGAATCTGCACCCACTCTCCCCGGGTCCACAGCAGCAGAGTCCATGTCATTAACTGTTGCTACCAAAGCTGCAAAGCCCTGCTCATGAGGTAAGGGCATGCCTAATCAAGAGAACTATTCTACATTTCCAAATATTGGTATTTGCTGATATTATTGCTATTCCACCTACTATATATTGGGGATAGGATCTTGGAGATGGAATACCCCTTTAAGTTCAGTTATCCTGCTGAATGAATACTAAACAACAGAGCGCGCTATTTAGATATGTTTTCTTGTGGCGTATAACGGACTCTCATGTTTGGTAGTCGTTCACCAGGGCAACTATAAAATCAAATACCTCCATTTGGAAATGTAATATAGCTCTCCTGATCAACTATGTTCCTTACCTCATGAGCAGGGCATTGCAGTAGCTTACAGATGCATGGTTACTGCCACTCACTGTGACTGAACACAGGAAGCTGAGCTGACAGCCGCTCTGGGCATGCGGCAGTGTCTATTGTGAAGGAGGGGGCCGCGGGGGATCAACGCTGCACAGGTACCGTGGGACACCGGGGAACACCGGTGGGGTTGTAGGGGGTGACCTAGCAGGGCCTGGGGAGGAGTTTTCTGTCTCATGTGTCATGGCATATGCAACAGAAATCAGAGGAGTAGGGTGAATGCAGCCGGCGTGCTGCTGTGCGCGTGGCCATCTTGGATTTCCGGGAGGGGTCAAGGGGGCACTTTGGTGACACCGGGGGACAAGAGGGGACCAGGGAGGAGATTTATCTCCCATCTGACATGTTTGTTCATGCCAGATGGGAGATAAATAATTTTTTACCGGCGCTGTTATTTACTGTAACGTGATCATCGATATACGGTGTATACCTGTGATCACGTGTGTGGGGACCGGAAAAAACAGCCTGAATCATGATCTCCAGGGTCTCAGCTACCCCCTGAAACGCTGAAAATTTTCTGACGCTGGGGGGCGCTATTCATTTATTTCTGCCTGCTGTTTATAATCAGATCAGAATAATTCTACATTCACACGACTGATCCGTTTTTGCGGTCCGCAAAAAACGGTCCTTTTTTTCACTCATGCATCCGTTTCCGTTCCGTATACGGTCTGTATGTCATCCGTTTGTCATCCGTGTGCCTTCCATTTTTTTGCGTACTGCAAAAAAACTGAAGGAGGGAAAATACATAAATTTACCCAGGATCCATAGCTTCAACCTACATGAGGCGGTCACATGTTCACTCCAGTGCCATTTTCTACTGCTTTTCACAGCGTAGAGCGCTCTGGTGATTTTCCTGTGCTTGTACACTTCATATCAGTCTTTTCTGTCATTATAATGGCAGAAACACACATAATGTCCCACTCTCCTGCATTTTGTAATTTTGCACCCTTTGGTGCCTTTCATGTAAATTTTTTAAAAAAATGACGTGGGGTTCCCCCTTTTTTTGAAAGCCAGCTAGGGTAAAGCAGACGACTGCAGCCTGCAGACCCAGCTGGCAGCTTCACCTTGCCTGGTAATCCAAAACTGAGGGCACCCCACGCTGTTATTTTAAATTAAATAAATAATTAAAAAAAACCCACGTGGGGGTCCCCCCAAAATTGGATCACCAGCCAAGGTAAAGCGGACAGCTGGGGTCTGATATTCTCAGACTAGGGAGGACCATGGTTATAGGACTCTCCCCAGCCTGAAAATAGCAGGCTGCAGCCGCCCCAGAAGTGGAGCATCCATTAGATGCGCCAATCCTGGTGCTTCGCTCCAGCTCATCCCGTTGCCCTGGTGTGGTAGCAAACGGGGTAATATATGGGGTTAATACCAGATGTGTAATGTCACCTGGCATCAAGCCCTGGGGTTCGTGATGTCAGGCATCTATCAGATACTCGACATCACCAACCCAGTCAGTAATAAAAAAAAATAGACGACAAACCCATTTTTATTTGAAAAAAAACACTCCCCAAAACATTCCCTCTTTCACCAATTTATTAGAAAGAAAAACAAACTCAGGTCTGGTGTAATCCAAGGGGGTCCCATGACGATCCATACAATAGTCAATATCCCAGTCAATGAAGAACAGAATGTTCCATATTGGCTGGGAGAGCAATGCAGTGACCTGAGCTAACATCAATAGGTCAGCCCAGGTCACTGCAGGGCATGACAAGTGCTGCTGCCAGGAGGATAGCGAGGTACATTACCTGAGGTGATCGCTGCACTCCTGATAGCAGAGCTGTCACTGAGTTCAATGACCGCCACCTTCACAACCAAGTATCGCGGGAGCCTGTGATGTCACCGCTAGTAACAGTCTCGGGTTGGCAGCAAGAGAACATGTGACAAGCGGCGGCCATGGTGGACAGTGACAGCGTTGACATCTGACATCGGGAGGGCAGGACTTCATCACCGCTCCTGACGGCAGCGCTTGTCATCCCCGTGGCTGCTGGCACTGCAGTGTGGGCAGCTGCAGACACCATACAGTGCGGGCAGCTGTGGACACTGCTGAGCGGGCAGCCGTGGGGTTGGGGCTGGGTCTGGAGCGGGACACAGACTGCAGCGGCATCCGACGGAAGTGCTTCTGTGTGGCTTTCGGGGATTTTCATCGGGTTACGCTTTGCTTGGATACCCGATATTTACCCTGGTTACCAGCTTACCGCAGGCTGCCAGCGATGGCTCCCTGCACACGTAGCTGTAAAAAGCCATGCTTTTGGTGATCGAACCGTTCTCGAACGCTACTCGAACTGTCGAGCTTTTAGCAAAAGGCTCAAGTTCGTCTAACGTCTTGAACACCCCCCAAAATCACTCGAACATGAAATTGGCGAACTTCAAGCCTCGAACATCGCTCATCTCTACTTAAAAGACTCTAATCCTGCACTCTCTTGGCCAATAATACTCTGCTCTTATGTGAGAGTCAATATATATAATAAACATACATGCACACATTACACACATATTAACCTGAAAGAGGTTTTCTGGTTTCGGGAAAAACTATGCACCAGCTGCAGTTTGTTTGTTGTTGTTCTTTAACCCCTTAGTGACCACCAATACGCCTTTTTACTGACCTGAGATTTAGGATATGTTCACACTGCTTTTTTTTCTATAGCAAGACCTGCTTTCTTACAGTAAAGAAAACTGCTTCCAAAAAGTAGGTTTGTTGAATTTTTGCTGCGTATCACTTGTCATAAGACGAAAAAATTCAGCAAAAACGCGACAAAAAACACAATTGTGTTTTTCGCACTCCCATTGCTGTCAGTGGTGAAAAAAGCTGCAAAAACTATGAAAGAATTTATACGCTGCTTCTTTCAAAAACGCAACACTTTTCCATTTCTATCAGGAAAAAAAAGCAAGTGTGTGTATGTGTGTGTGTGTGTGTGTTTGTGTGTGTGTGTGTGTGTGTGTTTGTGTGTGTGTGTGTGTGTGTGTGTGTGTGTGAGATTTATGGAATCTCATAGCTTTTGCTGAGACTGTAAAAAGCAGCTTTAAAGTTGTCTAAAATTCATGAAAAAAAACATGCATCAAAATGCAGCAAACATGTGAACAGCATCCTCCTGATGTGAAAATGCAGCAGCCGCTGTTATCTGTACACTATAGCTGACACCTTGCTATATCAGTCACTAAGAATAATACTATTTATTCATTTATATAGTGCTATTAATTCCACAGCACTTTACATACATTGGCAACTCTGTCCCTATTGGGGCTCACAATCTAAGGTTCCTAACAGTATGTCTTTGGAGTGTGAGAGGAAACCGGAGAGCCTGGGGGAAACCCACACACATACAGAGAGAACATACAAACTCCTTGCAGATGTTGTCCTTGATGGGATTTGAACCCAGGACCCCAGTGCTGCAAAGCAACAGTGCTAACCACTGAGCCAGGTGCACAGTGTTATCACCGACCATGGCCATTGAGCTCCTTAGATGCTGTTGTCAAGAGTGACTACGGTATCTACATGGGTAACAGACGGTGGGGGTCTTGATTTACCCCATCAGCACCCTGATATCATGATTTTTGGCTCCTGATGATTGCCATGGCAATTCACTGTCAAATAACGGCCTTCGCATCTGCCGACTATAGGACCTGTTCAGCAGTTAGCAACTTTTTAGTGGTAAAAGTAACAGTTTTCATTCTTATTATGCCAATACACAGGTCCCCCAAGGCTACATCAAAATGCAATAGATCCCTAGAAAAATAAATGTGGTAAATTTCCTTGAAATAAAATGAAAAATTGCGGCTACATTTTTAAACTTTCCAATATCCTAACAAAATAAAAGTACATTTTACAGATGGCGCTGGTGTAAAGCCAACACGAGGTACATGTTATCCATTTACTATTTTTTGTGGTGTATCTGGATTGAGCCACGGTCTCACGTTCAGTATTTGGTGAATTTTTTACCTTAGCATTTATAGCCAAAACCAGGAGTGGGACAATCAGAGGGAAAGTGTAAGGCCTAAGCCACACGGCGAGAAAAACAGTGCGAGTGGAGTGCGATAAAACATCGCATTCCACTCGGACCAATTCTAGCATGTGTGTCAGCGCACATGGGCGATTATTTTCTCAGCCCTAATCGGACCGAGAAAACAATCGCAGCATGCTGTGATTGTAAGCTGAGACTCTTTCTCTCGCACCCATTCAAGTGAATGGGGCGAGAGAAAAATCGCACTGCACTTGCGGTACACCGGTGTACTGCCAGTGCGCGAGAATGGCAATAGCCGGCTAGGCAGGAGAGAGGGAGAGAAATCCCTCCCTCCCCTCCTGAGTGCCGGCCCGCCCCCCGCAGCTGAGGTCTGCTCGCACGAACGGACCTCAGTTGCAAGGACACACGCATGACACTCGGGCTCTGCTGTACTGCCAGCACGAGCCGAGTGTCATGCAAGGGGATCGCAGTAGTCCCCGTGTGGCCCCAGCCTAATGGACACACGGGCACCACTTCTGCATTTTATACCTAATCCTGGTTTTGGCTACAGATACTGATGTCAAGTACTGAACACACGAACATGGCCTTGGAGGGATAATCATTTAGAGTTTGAAAACTGCAAATTTCTTACAATTTTTGTCAAATGTCTCATATTTTACCATTATCATAAAGTACAACGTGTGATGAAAAAATGTCTGAGGCCATGTTCACACATTCAGTATTGATGAGTTTTTCACCTCAGTATTTGTAGCCAAAATCAGGAGTGGAATAATCAGAAGGAAAGTATAATAGAAACACGGGCACCACTGCGGTATTGATTACCCACTCCTGGTTTTGGCTTACAAATTCTGAGGTAAAAAAAGGTCACCAAATATTCAGCGTGTGCACGTGGCATTACCGATCCTAAAGTAAAACACTCCCTAAATACTCAGCGTGTGCACTTGGCCTTAGAAATACTGAGATGAAAAACTCCCCAAACACTCAGCGTGTGCCCGTGGCCTTACAAATACTGAGGTAACAACTCACCAAATACTCAGCGTGTGCACGTGGCCTTAAAAATACTGAGGTAACAACTCACCAAATACTCAGCGTGTGCACGTGGCCTTACAGATACTGAGGTAACAACTCACCAAATACTCAGCGTGTGCACGTGGCCTTACAGATACTGAGGTAACAACTCACCAAATACTCAGCGTGTGCACGTGCCTTTACAAATCCTGAGGTAAAAAAAAAAACGGTCAGAGCTGAGAACAGCGGTCACGTGGCTGCTAATATGAGATATGCAGACTTACGGACAGAATCTGACTAGAGAGCCCGGCCTTGCTCAATGTGTATTGAGGGAGGTCACACCTCTCTAGTTGAGATGTGATCAGGAGTCTGCATATCGCATACTTAACTGCCAGTCCGGCTCAGACATTGATGAAGGAAGAGGTTAGTTCCAGATTGGACCACGGAAGTACAGTGGATGTTGTTTATATGGACATTTCAAAGGCGTTTGATATAGTGCCCCACAAAAGGTTGGTACATAAAATAAGAATAATCCGAATAGGGGAAAATATGTGTAATTAAGTTAAGGAGCTGGCTCAGTGATAGACAACAAAGAGTGGTTATTAATGGAACACTCTCAGACTGGGTCAGAGTTAACAGTGGGGTACCACAGGGGTCAATATTGGGCCCTCTTCTTTTTAACATATTTATTAATCACCTTATAAGAGGCATACAAAGTAGAATATTTTAGAGAATATTAAATTATGCATGGTAATATTCAATACAGTGGAGGAAAATTTAATGTTACAGAAGGATTTATCTAAGCTGGAGGCTTGGGCTGAGAAATGGCAATTGATGTTTAATGTGCAGAAATGTAAGGTCATGCACTGGGACAGAGGAAATAAAATGTATAAAATGTATAATTATATATTTAATTGTAAAATACTGGGTAAAACTGTCACTGAAAAAGACTTGGGTGTATGGGTGAACAGCAAACTCCACTTTATTGACCAGTGTCAGGCAGCTGCTGCCAAGGCTAATAAAATAATGGGATACAGTAAAAGATACATAGATTCTCATGATAGGAACTTAGTTTTACCTCTATACAAGTCACCAGTTACGGTGGCGTGTAAGACCCTACGATAAGCTGGGTCTAACACGCGAAGTGGCTATGGAAAACTGATAGATCTAATATTCTGTGGTGCAGAAGTATTGCAGGATAATAGATCAGTGAACAGGTAAGAAAAAGTTAAAGGAGTAGTTTCCTTTCAGACAGTGTTGTGCCACGGCTGAAGACTGTTAAAACAAACTGTTCTGTACTCACCTTCCCCAGGTCCAGCGGTGAGTCTCAGTCATTGCTCCCAGTGTCTGGCATTGGCTGAGATGGAGGGAGTGCTCCTTTCAGAACCACTGAGCTCACTGAATGGCTGCCTGTCGTTAATGCTGCAGCCAATGCCAGACAACCGGGAACAGTGGCTGTGATTCGCCAGTGCACCGAGGGAAGGCGAATACAACGTGGTTTGTTATGATCTAGCAACAGGGAAAAAAAAAAAGTTTTAATTGGCTATGATAGAACATGATTAAGACCTGAGGCGTCGAAACGCGTTGTTCTGCTGCCATCCGACTGATATGCTGTACCTGCTGGAATTTTAATATGCATTGGCACAATAAAATGGATTTTTAATTTTCTTATTCCTGGCGCTGGAACTCTTTTCCTTTTCTATTAAATGTAACAGGCCTTTGGTGGCCACATGCAAGCTGGACTATGTTCACACTATTGGCATTACGGGTGACAGAAAGTGGTTTCTGGTAATAGAGGGTCACACTGTTTGATTGTGCAAAATGCTCCCTGACTTTCTATTGTTCCTGCAGTTAGTATTCATTGTACTAGGTAGCTTTTCTGCTGGATTATCATTTCACCCTCTTTTTGATCCAGCAGGAGCTTGCTTTCCACTCAGCTGCTGATTATCAGTACCCTCTTGGAGCTTAAATACGCCCTTCTTCCCTGGACTGGTGATATTATTCCGTTTATTCTAGCTCTGGTTGCAAGCAGATGGCTTGCTCTCATCTGTACTATTGTTGCTGAACTTCTACCGGAGTTATGTGTAGATAAGTAGTTCATGCACTTTCCCTGTGTGTCCTCCTTGTGTCTTCCTTTAGCATTTAGCGTTGTTGATGAAGAGCTCATCCCATCTGTTCCCTATTTTTTGTCCAGCACTAGGGATACCAACGGTCAGGTATCCGGCTTGGCACATAGGTGCGGAACCTATCTAGGGTGGTGAGGGATGCCAGGGATCAGCAGTAGGTTTGGTCAGGGATCAGCAGAAGGTTTGGTCAGGGATCACCATCTCCCCCTTCCCTTACCTTTCGCGGCTTGCTTGGTATTTCCCCGCACCTAGCGTGACAATTGTTGGGACTTTATAGGAATCCACAACATTCCTCCATAATGAGACAGATACCACTAGTGCTCGACAAGCCAATTCACTTATATTGTTGGGTTCCGTTGTGGTTACCATAATGTTTATGAGAATGTTTTCCAGCAAAAATGCCAACGGAAGCGCACAACAAAGCCTCTAATGGCTGTTAAACTGAGCCTTAGACCGGAGGACCACCGCTGCTTGTAACAGTCTCAAGGCTGGAATATTAGAAACATTTATTCTTGTCTGACGCATTGTGCAGTATCACTAGAGAGCGGTATTACACGTGAGAAGAGCTGGAACATTATTGAAAAGACTTTGTTGGCTGGATACCTATAAAAGTAAGATAATCACATTAATTAAGATATTGACCACACACTATAAGCCCACGGGGGTCATAAAAAGCTGTCAGTACATTTCCCAGAAACATGCATTATAAAGCTTCCGCCTCCATGTTTTCGGTAGCTCTTACTGTGCATTGTTACTTTCTGGACACTTTTATAAATGAGGCTGACATGTTTAACAAAAGAAAATTAAAATGTCAGGTAAAATAAAAGCAGAAGGGGCAGAACAAGTGCAATCACTAACCGCAGAGTGCACGGACTGACAGGCCTCACTGAGCGTAAAAGGGAACAGAGGAAAAAGTTTCAATATTAAACTAGAAAAGTTCAGCCCTGAAATACTGTGTCTAATATTAACTCGAGAATATTTAGTTATGGATCTGATTTGCTTTAATTATATTTTTTATTGTATTTATATATCTATTGAATTTTTAGTGGTTTCATGCTTTTCCCATTCTGTAGACAAACTTTTTTTTTTCAGGGTACATTGACTCATATTATCATTGCTTGCAGAACATGGCCTAGTGGAGACGCCCAGTATTTTTTTTTTAAACAGCAGTTGTTGTTGCTTTTATTGGTTTGCCTACCTTGTACCTTGATGCAAAACCTTTGACCTTGGTGCTGAGAAGTTGACCTGTATGGATGTGTTCAAACCAACTGCTGGGTCCTGTTTTAACATAACCCTGCGGACTGCGGTAGTCTATGGCCATTCCCAACTTCAGTCCACAAGAGCCACCAACAGACCATGTTTTTGGGATTTCCTTAGTATTTCCCTGATGAAAATGCCATCACCTGGACGATGTACTAAGGAAATCTTAAAAACATGATATGGTGTTGGCTTTGGAGACCTGGAGTTGGGGGAACACTGGTCTACGGGGCCATTCACATTACCGTGAAAATAGTGGAGACGTCCGATTCTGATTCAAGGATCGGATCATATTCGGCAATGCAAGTCTATGGGACTGTGGGGAAAAAAAAATCGGACTGTGGTCCAATTTTGTCAGAAAGGAGACGGTGGATAATTGTTTTTTTTCTCCTCATATGAGAAATACTGATAGCTTTCATCCCACACTCTGATCAAATTAATTGGTCCATTGTTCTCATACATGAGAAAGGAATAAGGAAATGAGGAAATGAGCCTTTTCAGTCATTGCCAATTCCACACAGAGACAATCCACAACAACTTTATAGTTAGCCTATGTGCCCACGTTGCTTTTTTTATGAGCTTCTTTCCTGCACATAAAAAAGCATGTTTTGGCAGGAAAAAAAGCAGCAGAAAACATGCGCGCATTTTATTGTGTTTGCACATTTTTTCATATATGTTTTTCCAGCTTTTTTGTGCTTTTTTTTTTTTCAATCATAGCGATCGCGGGGGTTCAGGCACTGTACCCCCATGATCGCCGCCAGGTCTTCAGCTGATGTTACAGCCAGGACCCGGCACTCACTGCCTGGAGCGGTGCCCGTGCTGCTCCCCGCAGTTTAACCCACTAAATGCTTAAATCAATGTGATCGCAGCATACAGGAAGCAGAGAGAGGAATCACTTACCTCTCCCTGTCAATTGAGTCCATGTAATGCGATCACAGGAACCTGATCACTGCCATAGTAACCTTGGGACATCACCAGGACGACTCCGGGTTACTGAGCTATAGAGAGCCTCACACACCATGCTGTATGCACGGTGTGTGAGGCAAAGTGGAATCAGCAGCAAAATATTCACAAGCCATTCAATCTAGAATGAATATTTAGTATGTTTGAAAAAAAACAGAATTATTCAGCTTTTTTTTTAATTTATTATATATATATATATATATATATATATATATATATATATATATATATATATATATATATATATATATATTTATATATATATATATAATGAGTTGTATGTTGTGATGTGATGTGATGACACTCAGATCTACCTCTCTGGACCAGATGTCACATCTCTGCTGTCCAAATTCCCGGAGTGTCTATCTGCTACATCCTCCTTTTTCTCCTCTCGCTTCCTAAAGCTCAATGTGGCCAAAACTGAACTAATCATCTTTCCTCCATCTCATCTACACTCTCCACCTGATCTATCTATTACAATAAATAACACCAGGCTCTCGCCAGTACCCAAAGTTCGGTGCCTCGGAGTGACCTTTGACTCTGCCTTGTCCTTCATACCACACATCCAATCCCTGACGACCTCCTGCCGTCTTCAACTCAAAAATTTCTCTAGAATCTGTCCTTTCCTCAATTCGCAATCTACAAAAATGCTAGTGCATGCCCTCATAATCTCCCGCCTCGATTACTGTAACATCCTCCTCTGTGGCCTCCCTGCCAACACGCTCGCCCCTCTCCTGATCCACCTTTCGCCTCAATACCACCCCGCTTCTCCTTTCTGCAAGTCCCTCCACTGGCTCCCAATCTTGCACCGTATCCGATTCAAACTACTAACACTGACCTACAAAGCCGTGCATAATCTGTCTCCTCCGTATATCTCTGAACTAATCTCCCACTACACTCCAACACGTCACCTCCGGTCCTCCCAAGATCTCCTTCTCTCCTCCTCTTTCATTCGCTCCTCACGCAACAGACTCCAAGACTTCTCCCGAGCATCCCCAGTCTCCTGGAACTCGCTGCCTCAACACGTCAGACTATCTTATACACTTGCAAGCTTCAAACAGAACCTGAAAACCCATCTGTTTAGAAATGCCTACAATCTACAATGACCTCACTGCTTCACCACCATGCGGAGCTGCCGCCCTACCATCGTGCGGGGCTGCCGCCCCACCACCGTGCGGAGCTGCCGCCCGACCACCGTGCGGGGCTGCCGCCCGACCACCGTGCGGGGCTGCCGCCCGACCACCGTGCGGAGCTGCCGCCCGACCACCGTGCGGAGCTGCCGCCCAATCTACACTCCACCTACTGTCTCCTCCCCAAAATCCTATAGAATGTAAGCCCACAAGGGCAGGGCCCTCTTCCCTCTGTACTAATCTGTCTACTGTAACTTGTATATGTATTTTGTATGTAACCACCTTCTCATGTACAGCACCATGGAATCAATGGTGCTCTATAAATAAATAATAATATGTTTAGTCACTAGACGGCGCAGTATGTTGGGTTATGTGCCGTTTAGCATTGGCAACCATACTGTGTAAATGAAAGAGGAGATCCAATGTTTTTTTGTGGGTGGGTAAAAGGGACTGTGGATATTATATTAGTTCATCCATAGGACTAGGAAAAGTTAACACACCATTCCAGCTTTTTTACTCCCACCACTGAAGTGGTATTACTAATGTAAGTTCTCAGCCCTCAGTAATGTACTTAACAGTCTCATTCTTCCATTCTCAGCACCGCTACAATCATCTCCTGTTTGTGACTTGTTGGATCCCTCCACTGTTTGCTGCTTGAGATGACGGTCACTTCTCAATGTAACTCTATGGAACAAGGCTTCCATAGACGTACATTGAGAGCCTGTGACAGTATTGCGGGCATCACACGAGACGATTTATCGTGCGATATGTCGTCGGGGTCACGGTTTTCGTGACGAACATCCGGCATCGTATACGACGTCGTCCCGTGTGACACCTACGAGCGACGCAGAACGTTCGCAAATCGTGTATCGTTGACACGTCGCTCATTTTTAAAAAGTCGTTTATTTTTCTTTACGTCGGTTGTCCATCGTACCCGGGGCAGCACACATCGCTCCATGTGACACCCCGGGAACGATGAACACAGCTTACCTGGCTCCCGCCAGCAATGTGGAAGGAAGGAGATGGGCGGGATGTTTACGTCCCGCTCATCTCCGCCCCTCCGCTTATATTGGCCGGCCTCTGTGTGACGTCGCTGTGATGCCGAACGTCCCACCCCCTTCAGGAAGTGGATGTTCGCCGCCCACAGCGACGTCGCTCAGCAGGTAAGTACGTGTGACGGCGGTTTAATGACTTTGTGGGCCACCGACAACTAATTGCCCGTGACGCACAAACGACGGGGGCGGGTATGATCGCTCGTGCGATCGCACAATAGATCGTATCATGTGACGCCCGCATTACTCTCTGACTTCCGGTCAGTCAAAAGATACTTTTACAAGATCATGAATAGGGATCGAAGCAGCGCCGGGAGGAGCAGAAATCGACTGGTAAGTATATCACCAGAGGAAGGGATCAGACATTGATGATAGCACTCCAGCAATGAAATAAAAAAACAGGGTATGAAAAATGAAATAAAAATACACCACAATGTGTCAAACCAACCACTTACCAACCCCATGACGAAAAAAAAAACCCCAAAAAACAAAAAAAAACAAAACTCATGTGAATATGACACTGTGGGCAAGATGCACTAAAATCAGCAGGCACTGGGTTCCTTTGTCTACTGCTTCAAGAGTTTCATATATATAATATATATATATATATATATATATAATATATGAGAGAGAGAGGGAGACAATAAATAAAATACACTAGATTGGTGAAACATAAGCAATCTCTATCATAATAAAATGAATAGCACGGAGCGTTCCTTATTGACTTTTCCCCGCACCTCTCTTTCTCTGAGAAGTCATTGTTGGCAGATTCCAGTGTAATGAATAGGCCGGCACCACACCTAATGTCGCAGCACGGACCTCATGACGTGATCACAAATCATCAAAATAAACTAATACACATTCAGTGACTATGGACAGAAACTGCAAGAGAAATGTGGAGATTAGACATTTCTGATGTCACGATCTTGACACATTGCAATGACATCCCCAGGCTCACGCCTCTGCAGCAGCTTATAGAGAGAGCTATTTTTGGCCCATTTTGGGGCTGGGGTGGCATACAAGTAAAATTAAATTAAAAAACCCAACCGCCTTCAGGACTAGTGATGCTCTTCAGTTTTGCTGCATGCATTCCTTGTCGGGCTTTGAGCTTTCTCATAATAATAATAATAATAAAGTTTATTTATATAGCGCCAACATATTCCGCAGCACTTTACAATCCGGTGGGGGTTGTATAGACAAAAACAAAACAAAATAGTACATAATTCAACAGCTACAGTAGGAATGAGGGCCCTGCTCGAAAGCTTACAATCTATGGGGAAAAAGTGGGACACAAAAGGTGAAGCACACTTGTAGATCTGGCCGGCCATCGTTATGCTAGTTTATTGGTTACATATAAAGATGAATGATCTGGTCTTTAGAAAGTAACCTTTTGGGTGCCCTTACGTGCTATTGGTTGTATGTAGGATGCGAGGACAGAAATAGGAGAGAGATGCTTACGAGTAGCATTGAGAAGGTGGGACGGGGGAGAGTTAGGTTAGTAAGTTATAATGATAAGCTTGTCTGAAGAGATGTGTTTTTAATGTACGCTTAAAAACTTGGGGCTGGATATTAGTCGCATTCTTTGGGGTAGTGCATTCCATAAAACTGGCGTGGCACGAGAAAAGTCTTGGAGACGGAGGTGTGAGGTTCGTATTATGGAGGATGTTAGTCTAAGATGATTTGCGGAACGAAGGGGGCGGGTAGGATGATAGACAGAGATGAGGGATGAGATATATGGTGGTGCAGAGCTGTGGAGAGCTTTGTGGGTGAGGGATATGAGTTTGTATTGTATTCTGTAGCTGATAGGTAGCCAGTGTAATGACTGGCACAAGGTGGAGGCATCGGTGAAGTGGCTGGACAGGAATATGACCCTGGCTGTTGCATTCAAGATGGATTGGAGAGGGGAGAGTTTGGTTTGAAGGAGACCAATCAATAAAGAGTTGCAGTAATCCAGGCGGGAATGAATAGGAGCGACAGTAAGGGTTTTTGCAGTTTCGAAAGTAAGAAATGGTTGGATTCATGAGATGTTTTTGAGATGTAGGTGACATGTGCGAGTGAGTAATTGTATATGGGAAATGAAGGAGAGTTCTGAGTCAAATATGACCCCAAGACAGCGAGCATGCTGCTTGGGAATAATGATTAAATCATCGAAGGTAATTGAGATGTCGGGTGTAGGTTGGTTCGTAGAGGGACGAAACACAAGAAACTCAGTTTTTGAGAGCTTCAGTTTCAGATAGAGGGAGGACATGCTTTGCGAGACAGCAGACAGACAATCTCTGGTATTTTGTAACAAAGCAGGGGTGATGATTGGAGATGATGTATATAATTGGGTGTCATCAGCATAGAAATGGTATTGGAATACCGAATCTGCTGATGGTTTGTCCAATAGGGGAGGTGTATAGAGAGAAAAGGAGAGGGCCCAAGACTGAACCTTGAGGAACCCCAAAGGTGAGGGGGAGAGGAGTGGAGTAAGGCTATGTGCGCACTTTGCTTTTTACCTGCATTTTACCTGCTTTTTCAACTGCAGCGTTTAATGCCAAAATGGTTGTGTTCTGCTTTTCAAGCAAAGTCTATGGGAATTTGGTTTTCTTGTCCGCACTTTGCAGTTCAAACTGCAGCCTTTTTGTTGCAGAATTTTGGTCAAAAACTCAGCTTTGCAGGGCAAAACCAAAATGGCAAAAACAATTGTCATGTTTTTGTTTTTGCCATTTGTGTTTTGCCCTGCAAAGCTGAGTTTTTGACCAAAGTTCTGCAACAAAAAGGCTGCAGTTTGAACTGCATAGTGCGGACAAGAAAACCAAATTCCCATAGACTTTGCTTGAAAAGCAGAACACAACCATTTTGGCATTAAACGCTGCAGTTGAAAAAGCAGCAAAAAAGCAGGTAAAAAACAGGTAAAAAGCAAAGTGCGCACATAGCCTCAGAGCCAGTAAAGGAAACCGTGAAGGAGTGGTCGGAGACATAGGTGGAGAACCAGGCGAGAGCAGGGTCTTTGAGGCCAATAGAGCGGAGCATGGTGAGGAGAAGTTGGTGATCCACAGTGTCAAAAGCAGCTGAGAGATCCAGGAGAAACAATAGGGATTAGTGTCCTTTAGATTTTGCTGTTAATAGATCATTTGAGACTTTGGTGAGGGCCATTTCGGTGGAGTGTAAAGAGCGAAAACCAGATTGAGAGGGATCAAGAAGTGAGTTTTCAGATAAATAGCGGATTAGCCGAGAGTGGACCAAGCATTCCAGGAGCTTAGAGATAAAGGGAAGGTTAGAGACTGGTCTGTAGTTAGCGGCACAGTTCTGATTGAGGGAAGGTTTTTTAAGTAGAGGGGTTATGATGGCATGTTTAAATGATGAAGGAAAGATACCTGATGAAAGAGAGAGGTTAAACATTTTGGTTAGATAGGAAGTGACAGCTGGGGAGAGAGCCTGAAGGAGATGTGAGGGAAGAGGGTCACTGGTGCATGTTGTTGGGCGGGAAGAGGCAAGGAGGCGCGTCACTTCTTCTTCTGTGACAGGCTCCAATATTGATAGTGAGCTTGAGGTGCGGAGAGGAGCGGATCCAGGCTCTGAGGCCTAAAACACACTTCCGCATAAAAAACGTCCGTGTGACACGGTCCGTTTTTCGGGTCCGTGTTCCTTTTTTTGGGGCGTTTCTCTGGTACGTATGGCATCCGTGTGATGGCGTATGCGAGCCGTGTTTACGTGTAAAATGTCCGTGTATGTGTACGTGGAATGTCCGTATGGAATGTCCGTTTGTGTGTTGCACAATGTCGTTGATACATGTCGGCTGACAGCAGACAGAGTTGCGCGATGGGAATGAACTCGGTTGAACTTCACCCGACTTCATTGTCATGCCGCGGCTCTGTGTGCCACGTACTGATTAGCGGTCACCTGTGAAGGATTCACCAGTGACCGCTAATCCCCCAAGTGAGCAGCCCTCTCTCATACTTACCGCTCCCCGATCACCAGCGCGGCAAGAAACAGCTGTGCAGAGAATACGCGGCAACAATTACTTTGAATATGCCGGCCGCTCATTAATCAATCTCGTATTCCCTGCTTTCCCCACCCACAGATGCCTGTGATTGGTTGCAGTCAGACACGCCCCCCACGCTGAGTGACAGGTGTCTCACTGCACCCAATCACAGCAGCCGGTGGGCGTGTCTATACTGTGCAGTAAAATAAATAAATAATTAAAAAAACCCGGCGTGCGGTCCCCCCCAATTTTAATACCAGCCAGATAAAGCCATACGGCTGAAGGCTGGTATTCTCAGGATGGGGAGCCCCACGTTATGGGGAGCCCCCCAGCCTAACAATATCAGTCAGCAGCCGCCCAGAATTGCCGCATACATTATATGCGCCAGTTCTGGGACTGTACCCGGCTCTTCCCGATTTGCCCTGGTGCATTGGCATTCGGGGTAATAAGGAGTTTTTGGCAGCCCATAGCTGCCAATAAGTCCTAGATTAATCATGTCAGGCGTCTCCCCGAGATACCTTCCATGATTAATCTGTAAATTTCAGTAAATAAACACACACACCCGAACAATCCTTTATTAGAAAAAAACCCACTAACAAATTGCCTTGTTCACCAATTTTATCCAATCCAGGATGGTCCAGCGTCGCTTCCAGCTCTGCTGCATGAAGGTGACCGGAGCTGCAGAATACACCACTGCTCCTGTCAGCTCCACGCATCTAATAAAGGGAATAGCGCGATCAGCTGAGCTGTCACTGAGGTTACTCGCGGCCAACGCTGAATACAGCTGATCGCGCTATTCCCTTCATTAGCTGCGTGGAGCTGACAGGAGCGGCGGTGTCTTCTGCAGCTCCGGTCACCTTCATGCAGCAGAGCTGGAAGCGACGCTGGACCATCCTGGATTACGCCGGACATGGAGGGCTTTTTCGGGCTTATAAAATTGGTGAACAAGGCAATTTGTTAGTGTTTTCTTTTCTAATAAAGGATTGTTCGGGTGTGTGTGTTTATTTACTGAAATTTACACATTAATCGTGGAAGGTATCTTGGGGAGACGCCTGACATGAGTAATCTAGGATTTAGTGGCAGCTATGGGCTGCCAAAAACTCCTTATTACCCCGAATGCCAATGCACCAGGGCAAATCGGTAAGAGCCGGGTACAGTCCCAGAACTGTCGCATATAATGTATGCGGCAATTCTGGGCGGCTGCTGACTGATATTATTAGGCTGGGGGGCTCCCCATAACGTGGGGCTCCCCATCCTGAGAATACCAGCCTTCAGCCGTATGGCTTTATCTGGCTGGTATTAAAATTGGGGGGGACCGCACACCGTTTTTTTTAATTTATTTATTTATTTTACTGCACAGTATAGACACGCCCACCGGCTGCTGTGATTGAGTGCAGTGAGACACCTGTCACTCAGCGTGGGGGGCGTGTCTGACTGCAACCAATCACAGGCGTCTGTGGGTGGGGCAAGGAGGGAATACGAGATTGAATATGCCGGCCGCTCATTAATCAAAGTAATTGTTGCTGCGTATTCTCTGCACAGCTGTTCCTCGCCTCGCTGGTGATCGGGGAGCGGTATGAGCCGGGGGAAGAAAAAAACCGATCGCCAATGTAAGTATGACTGAGAACAGCAGGAAAAAAAGGTAAGTATACTGACTTTAATTTAAAAAAAAATAAAAATAAGATCGCTAGTGTAAAAACGCACACGCACGAAACGTGCTGAACACGGACATACTCCGTGTGCGGTCCATGCAGGCACGAACCCATAGACTTTAGTGGGTCCATGCCTGCGTGCTGCCGGCCAAAAACGGACATGTCATCCGTGCAGAAAAGCGCACACACGTACTTATCACACGGACACACGTTCCGTGTGATTTTACGTGTGTGTGCCATCTACCATAGAATAACATGGGTCTCCGTGTGTACGTGTCTCCGGTACGTGCAAATACGTACCGCACACGTACAAAAAAAAACGGATGTGTGTTGCGGGTCTGATGGGATTTTTCAAAGATTTCTTTGCGAATGTTGTTGATCTGTTGTAAGAAGAAAGTGGCCAGATCATCAGAGCTTAGGTTGGTGACCGGGGTCTGAGCTTTAGGGCTCAGTAGGGAGTGGAAGGTTTCAAAGAGTTGTTTAGAATTGTTGGCTAGTGAAGTGATGAGAATGGTAAAGTATACTTGTTTAGCCAGATGGAGAGCAGAGTTATAGGTTTTGAGCATGAACTTATAGTGAAGTCTTCAGCTGAAAAGGATTTTCTCCACAGACGCTCAGCACAGCTAGAACAGCGCTGTAGGAAACATGTTTGAAGCGTGTGCCAGGGCTGCTGCTGCCTGTATGTTTTTGGTTTTTTTTCTGCATGTAGCTGGTGCAGCTTCATCCAGGGCACTCTGCAATGTCTTATTATAATGTGACACTGCAGAGTCTGCACAGGAGAGGGAGGAGATGGGAACCAAGGATGACTGCAAATTGTTCATTAGCAGTTGGGTATTGATGGCGCTTAATTTCTGTATGGGTGATAGGTGGGGGCATCCCGGGTTTGAAGACAGTTTGTGATGGAAAAGGAGAGACGGTTGTGGTCAGAGAGTGGGAGAGGGAAATTGGTGAAGTCATGAAGAGTGCAGAGGCGGGAGAAGACCAGGTCCAGCGTATTCCCATCCTCATGTGTAGGAGACTTAGTGAGCTGTGAGAGGCCGAAGGATGAGGTTAGAGAAAGAAAATGGGAGGCAGCAGCCATTGATTGGATGCGCCTGTGTCATTGTGTCCTAGTTGGAAGTGTCCATTGACGACCCCGCAGGAAGAGGAAGCCAAGAACTTGTGATCCTGAAATTTTCATATTGGTAACCAGGGCCATTTTACATTCATACTTCCTGCCATTTTAGGAAGAGTTACAGCAGTTTTGTTATCAGAGGATTTCAACGACAGGTGACACCTCTACACACCGCTGAGAACACGGAGCCCAAAAATCACAATAGGCGGTCACCACTGCCTCCACTCCCCTCACAATCACTATAAGGCCTTGTTCACATACTGCGTTTTTACTTGCTTTTTTTTTGCTGCAGATATTTCTTGAGAAAATGGTTGTAACCTTTCAGTAGTTTTTTGACCGCAAGTGCGCTAATCTTTCAGGCTCAAGAAATTTCTTGAGCAAAATCTTTTCTAGTGTGATCAGAGCCTTACACATGGTCATTGCATGCTTCTATACAAAACATAGGGTCTGAATCAGTCCATTGCTGCTAATGTACATGTGAATTTCCTGAAAGAACAGGAAATATGATTGAGTAGCCAGAGTGCCCAGTGTGATAACAGCAACAATTCAAATTTTTTATATAGATTATAAAATGAGATTTTAAAAAATTGCACAAAAATGTGAAAAAAAAAATAAAATTAAATACAAAACCTTGATCTGATGATGTATGTACACAAGGCATCTTATAGACGCCAGCATACCTGCTGAGTTTTTGCCTAAGGCTGGAGACACACGACATTAATGCGAGTCTAATCGCATGACACTCGGCTCCCACTCTGCTGGAGTGAAAACAGAGTGTCATGCCACTGGGAGCTGCCCCATAGAGTAACATGGGTGCGGATGGAATGCGTTTTTTTTTTTTTTTTTCTTTCTTTCGCATTCCACTCTCTGTTTTTCACGCAGTGTTTGCTTACCCATAGGAACACGCTTCAGGAAAGCGTGGCCAATGTTTTTCCTAAAGCATCAGCTTTAGTGCCTTTTTCATATAGATTTTTTTTTAAAGTAATAAAAACATAAAATAATTTTTTTGTTGGAAACCACTATGTTGCTTCCTGGTATCAGCCATGTTGGCTGAGGCCTCCCCCCTGCTGGTCACATGGGTATGACATCAGCACAGGTCCTTCTAGTCACTTTGTAAAACGATTCTATAATAGAATTAGCATAAATAACAGGGGGACGACGGACAGGCAGGGGGCGGGAATCACTGAATACCCACCCCAGCTATCAGCTGATCGGCAGCTGCTGCCATTTAACACTAGTAGTTCTAGAGAAGGGTCATTTAACATTTCTACCTTTGGAACCCAGAGACGGGTTGAATAACCTGAAGGATTTTAGCTAACATCCTATAATCACCGTCTTTTGTTCTGTAATTAAGGCAGTTACTGTCGCACCACTGGAGGTTGTTCTTTTCCATTGAGTTTAGCCATTTAGTTTCTAGTTAGTTAGGTCAGTTTGGACTAAGGGTCATTTGACCCTCTTTTGGGACTTCAGGGGGGAGCTCGAAATTTTTGGGACTTCTAGTGTTAAGAAGCTGCTCATTTTAAAAACTTTACTTGATTGTGTTTCAAAACCTATACATCCTAGCTAACAACTGAAAGTATGTAGAGAATCGGCCTGATAGCACCAGTATAGCATTGGCTTTAGGTTATATAGGAAAATCCTGATGATTGGTGCAATTTAAAACCATAGGTAATTTTCTGATGACGTTTCCTTTGAATTAATAAATAAAATAAAAAACAACAACCTCCCAGTAAGTATTAATTGTGTATGTGCATATAATGTAGTGTGAGTGTGCTAATATACTCACTTACCGCTGCTCTCTCCGGTGTATAGTGCTCTTCTCAAGAGAGGTCATCGCTCTGCGTGACTCGGAAATAACTTTTACCATGTAAAAGTCTATGGCACGTCAGAAAGAGAATCCATATACTTTCATTGTTCGGCTGGAGTCACACTTGCGCATGACTCGCATGAGTGCAATGTGACAAAATCTCGCATTGGCCTTGATCCAATGTGAAATCGATGAGGCGGCTCCAATCTGCTTTTTTTCCTCAGCTCTAATCGGACTGAGGAAAAAAAAAAATAAAATCTCAGCATGCTGCGATTGCAAGGCTCTCGCGCGAGAAAAACCAAATGTCACACGGACAGTACACAGACCATCCTAGTGACATCAGTTTTTATGGATACAATTCTATCATGTAGCACAGAACACTGTAAATGGTCCTGTAAATGACCAAAAGCTGCTGAGAAGAAAAAAAAACACAGATTGCACAAGAACATCATACAGGCAGCACATGGATGACAAGTGAGTAAAAATCGTCCTACTCTCCGGCATGAGAATCGAACCGATTTTTCATACACAAGTGTGACTCCAGCCTAAGAGAGACTCCCAGCTCACGCATAGGGTGAGCCAAGCCAACTGGTCGGGTGACGATACTCAGAAGAGGAATGGAATGGCGCTGAACACCAGAGAGAGCAGAGGTAGGCGAGAACACTTAAAATGGACTATCAGCACAGGATGACTGCTCATACCAAATACAGGCAGTTGTGCATCACGGTAGAGCCAGTCATTTATATGCACCTTCCCACCTGCTGGTTTTCTATCCATATCCCCCTTCTATGAAGCAAGAGCTGTAAATCACAGAAAAGGACGTGTTAGACATTGAGGGAAAACAAGCAGGTGGGAAGGTGGATTTAAATCAGAGGTCTCAAATAAGCCGCCCCTCGGGGATCTTCTTGCGGCCTGCAGGCCCGTGGACTCAGTGATGTTCGGTGCTGGGGGCGGCAGTAGTCGGCGCATTCTCATTTGAATGAACTGCGCTGGCGCTGCACAGGGACGCTCTCTGTAGCTATACCTAAGGCAGCCGACGTAGTGCTATGACATCAAGCGCTGGACTCTGGCCGGCGGCTGCAATTGATTTGGGGCTGCAGAGAGCTGTGCGCAGCGCCAGCAGATCATTCAAATGAAATAAAGTACTGACTACTGCAGGCATCGGCTGCGATCGTCACGGGGTCCACAGTACTGCGGACCGCAAGAGGAAGCAGGGAAGAGTACACAGAGGGAACAGATGACAGGTGAGAAGATTTTTTTCTTAATGTGTATTTGAACAACGGCATATAAGGGGAAATTACTACAGGATGGGACATTACTACAAGGAGACCACTATGGGCTCATTCCTACAGGATGGGGACAACGATGGGCACATTATTAGATGATGATGACCCCATGGGAAAATTACCACAAGATGTTGGCCAAAATTACTACTATGGTGCCAATTGTAAAACAATATTACTTACATAAAATGGGGTAAAAGGTAAAAAAAAAAATAAAAAAAATTCTAAATAAAGCATGGAAACAGTTTACCATTAAAAATACTTTTTTATATAGCAACTAAAATAAAACAAAGTCTTATCGCCACAGCCGTAACGATTCAAGCTATAAAACCGTACCATAACCCATACGATTAATGCCATTTAAAGTTTTCCGATATGCGGCCCATATACCCAGCCACGTTTGAGACCCCTTAAATGATTGTCCCTGCCATGATGCACCGAGATCCTGTACTTTGTGTGAACAGTCATCCGGTGCTGATAAGAGTCCCTAATAGGATCTTCGTTAGGTTAGAAAGCTGAAATCTATATCCTGGGAATATTTTTAGATATCCCACATAATCTAGCAAGAGCATATAGACAGCCATTAAGTTTGTGGTATCAACCAGAATGGTCTCAACTCCATAAACTATTTATGCATTTGCCACCATTTTCAAGAAACCATTTTTGACACAAAAGGGTTACCGTATTTTGTAAAATGCCTCATCAGTGACATTGTCCGATATATTTTTACACACAGTATACCATGAAAGTGAGTACACCAGTCACATTTTTTCCATGAGAATGGGACAACACTGTAGGGCTATGTGCACACGCTGCGTTTTTTTGACGCAGCGTTTTTGTGCGTTTTTGGCCACTAAAAACGCACATAAACGCACGCGTTTTGCCGCGATTTGGTGCGTTTTTTTGCTGCGTTTTGCTGCGTTTTTGCTCACTGCGTCCTTATGCGTTTTTTATCAGTGAACAAAAAAAAAAGGTCTGATGTCATTTCCTTCTTCAATGTGTTCTTCATTCTCCACTAGTGTATGCAGAAGAGCAGACAGCTGCAGAACTACAAGGCTCAGCATCCTCGATCCAATAGTGTATGCAGGACAGCAGACAGCAGCTGTCGAACTACAAGGCTCAGCATCCTCCATCCAATAGTGTATGCAGGAGAGCAGACAGCAGCTGTCGAACTACAAGGCTCAGCATCCTCCTTCCAGGACTGTATGCAGGATTTCTTTGCCCCCCCAAAAAAAAAAAATGACGTGGGCTTCGCCATATTTTTGTATGCTAGCCGGGTACAGCAGGCAGGTACGGGCTGCCCCCAACCCCCAGCTGCCTATTTGTACCCGGCTGGGAACCAAAAATATAGGGAAGCCCTTTTTTTTTAAATTATTTCATGAATTTCATGAAATAATTTAAAAAAAAAATGACGTGAGCTTCGCCCCATTTTTGAGTCCAGCCGGGTACAACTAGGCAGCTGGGGATTGGAATCCACAGTGCAGGGTGTCCATGCTTTCTGGGCACCCCCGCTGTGAATTGCAGTCCCGCAGCCACCCCAGAAAATGGCGCTTTCATAGAAGCGCCATCTTCTGGCGCTGTATCCAACTCTTCCAGCTGCCCTGAAGCCGGGTGGCTAGCTAGGTAATAATGGAGTTAGGGCTAGCTGTATATTATCAGCTAGCCCTAAGCCCGAAATTCATGGTGTCACGCCAATATTAGACATGGCCACCATGAATTTCTAGTAAAGATAAAAAAAAAACACAACACAGAAAAATATTTTTATTAGAAATAAAACACAACACAATTAGTGACTCCATCTTTATTGAAATAAACCCCCCTCCGCAGTAATCCTGGGTCAGGGTCCCGCGCCGTCCAATCAGGATCCAATATCATCTGATCGGTTTGCTGGAAGGCAAAGCGATCAGATGATGTGTCAGGATCAAGTGCCTGAATCCCATCATACATCAGCTGATTGTATAAAAGCCGAGTATACAATCAGCAGATGCATCAGTAGAAAAAAAAAAAAAATAATACTCACTTATGTGCTGAATTACCGGCAGCTCCCGGAGCGATGGGGCGGGAGTCTGATCCTGTCCGATCGCTGCAGCAGCTGCCGGTAATCAGGGATGAAGTCTCCTGACGCATCCGCTGATACCGGCCGGGCGCCCGCGTCAGCCCGAGACTCGATCAGCTGATGCGTCAGGTGACTGCATCAGGTGATCCATCGCCAGGTCCTGTAAGCAAGGTCCTGCCCCGGGGAGACTGCACACAGCCGGAGCGGGAGCGGCGATACCGTGACAGGAGCTGGGAGCGGGCATGGCACCGCGAGGCTGCAGACAGGTGAGTATAACTTTTTTTTTTTTTATTCTACTGTTAACTTTTGTTTTCGCAGCCGCTTCCACCTCCCGCCCGAACATGGCGCCGCACGGAGCTGACATGCACAGGACGGGAGGTGGAAGCGGCGGTGACGGTACCGGGAGGATTCATGCTTCTGTCTATACTGACAGAAGGAATCCTCTTCCTGTACACGTCACTTTACTACCCACCTCCTGCGCTTATAGCTGCGTTTTTGGTCTTAGAAACGCACCAAAACGCAGCTATTTGCGTTTCTCATTGCGTCTTTCAACATCCCATTGAACTCAATGGATGAAAAGCGCAGTGAAAAACGCGGGAATAATTGACATGCTGCGTTTTTGTGGTCACCACAAAAACGCAGCTGAAAAAAAACGCTGTGTGGGGACAGCAAAAATGAAAACTCATAGACTTTGCTGGGGAAGCAAAGTCATGCAGTTTTGAGGCCAAAAACGCACCCGAAAAACGCGCAAAAACGCCGAGAAAAACGCACCGTGTGCACATAGCCTAGATATGACACTTTTATACAATATAAAGTAGTCAGTGTACAGCTTGTATAACAGTAAATTTGGTGCCCTCTAAACTCACACAGCCATTAATATCTACACCACTGGCAACAAAAAGTGAGTACACCCCTAATTGAATATTTCCAAATTTTGAACAAAATGTCAACATTTTGTGTGACCAGTCTAGTGCTGAGCATTTAGTTACTATTCGTGTCCATATAACTCTTACCGAATACAAAGTACTTATTAGAGTATTCGTCACAAGGAAAACGCTCGTTAACAGTGACAAATAGGACTTTGGGATTTGTTACGAATAATCCGACCAAAGTTACTATTCGCCATCTCTAGTGACAATCATTATATTTGAGCACTACCTTATGTCTCTTGGGCATGGAGTTCCCTAAAGCTTCACGGGAGCCGCTGGATCCTTTTCCATCCTCCATGATGATATCACGGAGCTGGTGGATGTTAGAGAACTTGAGCTCCTCCACCTTGTTTGAAGAGGTCCCACAGATTCTCAATACGGTTTAGGTCTGGAGACACTGCTTGGCCAGTCCAGCACCTTCATCCTCAGATTCTTTAACAATCCAGTGGTCGTTTAATGTGGGCTTTACACGAGTCGACCGATCGTGCGATTTCACGATCGATCGTACCCGCCCCCGTCGTTTGTGCGTCACGGGTAAATCGCTGCCCGTGTCACACAAAGTCGTGAAACCCCCGTCACACGTACTTACCTGCTAAGCGGCCTCGCTGTGGGCGGCGAACATCCTCTTCCTAAAGGGGGAGGGACGTTCGGCATCACACAGCTGATGGCCAATAGTTAGCGGAGGGGCGGAGTTGAGCAAGATGTAAACATCCCACCCATCTCCTTCCTTCCGCGAGCCGCGGGACGCAGGTAAGCTGTGTTCATCGTTCCCGTGGTGTCACACGGAGCGATGTGTGCTACCCCGGGTACAAAGAACAACCGGCGGCATTTTAATTAAACAATTTTTTAAAACTGAGCGACGAGTACACGACTCACAATTTGTGAGCGATACTGCGTCGCTCGGAGGTGTCACACGAGACGATGTCAAGAACGATGCCGGATGTGCATCAAGAAAACAGTGACCCCGACGATGCATCGCACAATAGCTCGTCTCGTGTAAAGCCTGCATTATAGTTGTATTTGGGGTTATGTTAGAATACTAGACAGAGGGAGGGGAACATGCTCTGCTTCAGAATGCCACAGTACATGTTGGCATGCATGGTTTCCTCAATGAACTGCAGCTCCCCACAGCCGGCAGCTCTTATGAAGCTCCAAATGCATGACCATCCCACTGCCATGCTTGGCTGTAAGCAAGACTTACTTGTCTTTGTACTCTTCACCTGGTTGCCGCCACACAGGGTTTGCCACAGAATAAAGAGCATGGTAATCCATGTCCTCGGTGTGCTTGTCAGCAAACTGTTTATGGGCTTTTCTTGTGCATTGCCTTTAGAAGAGACTTCCTGCTAAAATGACAGAAATGCAGACCAATTTGATGCAGTGTATGGTCTGAGCACTGACAGGCAGACCCCCACCCCTTTAACCTCTGCAGCTATGCTGGCAGCACTCATACAACTAATTTGAAAAGACATCCTCTGTATATGACGCTAAGCACGTGCACGTGCACTCAACTTCTTTGGTCAACCATGGCGAGGCCTGTTCTGTGTGGAACCTGTCTTGTTAAACTGCTGTATGGTCTTGGCCACCATGCTGGAGCACAGATTCAGGCTTCTGGCAATCTTCTTTAGTGTTTGCCATTGTTATGTAGCGCATCAATTATTTTTTTCAGATCCTCAGAATTTTTTGCCATGAGGAGCCATGTTGAACATCCAGTGACAAGTATGAGAGTGTGTGAGCGATAACACCAAATGTAACACACCTTCTCCCCATTCACACCTGAGACCTTGTAATACTGAGAGACATGACACCTGGGAGGGATAATGGCTAATTGGGCACAATTTGGCCATTTTCATTTAAAGGTGTACTCACTATAGTTGCCAGTGGTCTTGACATTAATGGCTGTGTGTTGCGTTACAAGATGTACACTGACTACTTTACATCGTATCAATTTGTTGTCCCAATGAAAGATATAATAGAATATTTACACAAATGTAAGGGGTGTACTTACGTGTGATATACTGTAATATATAATATCTTATGTCCGTTATAAAGCATTTTACAATATAACACTGTCTTTTGTGTACAAAATGGATTCCTGCGAATGAGGTGCTAAACACAAAGAAAAATCAAAAAATTCCAAAATATAAAGTCGCACACAAGGTTTGGTTTGTCCTTTTATTGTTCACAATTCAGGACGGTATTGCACATTACCAGGGTATATTCATTTTATTACATTACTAAATATTTTATTTATTGCTTCCAAATATAGATTGGGCTTTTTCTTAAATAAAGACTACAGAGAACACAGACCACTACAATACTGACAGAAGAGTGGAAACCACAGAGTTCAGATCAGCTATTATCCAGCCATCCGTGCCAACAGTTACTGTACAGAACTTGGAAAAATAAGTTTGTGCAGTGACGCGATCAGTGATCCAGGATCCGGAGGTTTCCAGACACTATTTTGTTTTCTAATACTGCACCAGGCGGGATGTCGATCCGGTCACCGTGGTTTGCAATAATGATGACTGTGCCCTAAAGAAGAAGAAAGGGAAAATTTGTTATATCTGCTCCAAGCTTAGATCTTGACGAGTTTCATTATTGAGAGATCAGACAAGATTTACGTGGATCATCCTATTTCACTCCCTTTCCCTGTTCATTCGAATACAGAAATATTTCTCCCCACTCGCTATGTTGGCACATGACCAGTGATGTGCGTGAAGGGGGCTGGCAGTCATGCTCACATCCCTCTTTTCTGACAATACACAATATACATACTGTATATACTCGAGTATAAGCAGAGTTCCGTGCCTGCTGTGTCCTTACCGGCTTCTTGCAGCCCGCAGGCACATAGATAATAATAGCTAATTACTGTAAGGACATGCCTACTAGAGCACTACTCTCTTATATAATGCAGAAATAATGACTTGAAATGATGACAAAACAGAGGGACAAAAAAGAATGAGTAGAATTATATGGGGGAGGGGTCTGAGAGCTGCCCGGAGGAGAAGAAAAAAAAAAAAAAAAAAAAAAAAAACAGTTTACAGAGAGAAGCCCCTGTCTACATAGAGCACGTACTGTACTACTGGTTAGAGTGGGATCACATGGAGTGAACCGCGGCGACAAGTCCGGGGCCGCGCGGCGACAAGTCCGGGGCCGCGCGGCGACAAGTCCGGGGCCGCGCGGCGACAAGTCCGGGGCCGCGCGGCGACAAGTCCGGGGCCGCGCGGCGACAAGTCCGGGGCCGCGCGGCGACAAGTCCGGGGCCGCGCGGCGACAAGTCCGGGGCCGCGCGGCGACAAGTCCGGGGCCGCGCGGCGACAAGTCCGGGGCCATAAAGTAATGATGTAGTCTTCCGCCATACACACCGTTGTGAAATATTCCTACAATAGTTGGATTGTGTGGTTATTTCCTTACCAAACTGTGAGCAGCTGTAATACTGCACCAGTACAACAATGCTGAGCCTTAAACAAACATGCCTTGTTTGCTGTTCAGCTTGTCATTACGCCTCCATTGTCCTGGAGGAATTACGTCATTTGTCATCAAGACAAGCACACGATATAACAATAGCATCTGACACTGACGAAAAATGCACTGACATGCAAGTGTGAGCTCAGCGAGACCGGCTATGTACGCACCTTCAGTACAACATTTTTCCCAAAGGTCACGTCTCCAGACACGGTGAGATGATCCAGCTCCAGCATATCTGGAATACTCTCGAACCTCTTCAAGTAGTCCTGCACCTAAAAATAAAGAAAGATGAAAGTCACACGGTGCTAATGTCATGGTGAAATAACACACCCGCTTCAGGACAGCGAATGTGGCCTGATCCCGTCAGACCTCTGATGACCAGCGAGATGGAACATTTGTGATGTTACAGCTGACAGCACGCGCCGCCCAGGAGAGAAGTGAGGCTACTTTCACACATCAGTTTTCTGCATTCAGGCACAATCCTTTTTTTTCCTGATGCAAAGGATCCGGCAAAAACGGATGCAAACTGTATCCACCGGATCCGGTTTTTAACGGATCCGTTATGCCGGATGCGTACAAAACCGGATCCGGTGGATACGGTTTGCATCCGTTTTTGCATCCGGTTTGTCCTTTTTTTTGAAGGATCAGCTTTTTTAATTAATTTGGTGCATGCGCAGTTTACAAAAACGGATCCGGTAGCCGCATCCATTTTTTACCGCATTGCGCCGGATCCGGCGTCCATAGGCTTTCATTGTAAAACACGCCGTATCGCGCCGGATCCGGCGCGATGCGGTTTTTTTGCCGGACAAAAAAACGTTGCAAGATACGTTGCCTCCGGCCGCCGCTTTGATAAATTTTGCCGCATCCGGAAAAAAACGGATGCAACGCAAAGCCATCAGGTACAATCCGGTTACAATGCAAGTCTATGGGGATAAAAAGGATGCGGTACCGGATCCGATTTACCCGTTTTTTTCCGGATTGTACCTGATGGCAAAAACCTGATGTGTGAAAGTAGCCTGACAGTCTGACAGGTGCAATCACACACGGCAGCGGCCGATATAACCGGAACATAGCAAATGCCATTATTGTGGTCAGCACAACTAATAACCCGATGCCCATGAGACCTGACACACACACACACACACACACACACACACACACACACACACACACACACACACACACACACACACACACATAGATATATATATTTATTAATATTCTAGGGGGGAGATTTGATTTGAGTTTACATGAATAAATAGAGAATCAAAATCACCCTGCCCTGGTAAAGAAAGGCGGCAGGTACAGTGCCTACAAGTAGTATTCAACCCCCTGCAGATTTAGCAGGTTTACACATTCGGAATTAACTTGGCTTTGTGACATTGGACTGTAGATCAGCCTGGAAGTGTGAAATGCACTGCAGCAAAAAAGAATGTTATTTCTTTTTTTTTTTTAAATTGTGAAAAGTTTATTCAGAGGGTCATTTATTATTCAACCCCTCAAACCACAAGAATTCTGTGTTTCCCCTAAAGTATTAAAGAAGTTGTCCAGTTACCAAAACTGATTTTTTTTTTCTGATAAATCTTGCTAATATGTGCCCCTCAACACATCTATTATGTTTTTTCAGCAAAATTACCTTTCATTGTGCACTAGCAGCACATGCTCATTGCTGGCTCCAGCTCTGATGGGGTTAATCTCTCCTCTGACTTCCTGTGTTCAGTTCCTACAAGTCCCAGAATTCTTTGTGGCTCTAGGGCGGTGTCTGGCTTATCTAACACACCCATTGTGTCTAATACACCCACTCTGCTCCCACCTAAACCCTCCTCCCTGCCTCTTCCCAGTGGATGTGCACTCAGAGAAATCACAGATACAGCAGCTCTGCACAGCCAGGGGAAGTAAGTGTGTGCGCGTGTATATACAGTGTGTGTGTGCGTATATACAGTGTGTGTGTGTGTATATACAGTGTGTGTGTGTATATACAGTGTGTGAGTGAGTGTGTATGTGTGCGTGTATATACAGTGTGTGTGCGTATATACAGTGTGTGTGCGTATATACAGTGTGTGAGTGAGTGTGTATGTGTGTGTGTATGTCATACTCACCTGTCTGCAGGGTCCCGATGCCATGCCTGCTTCCAGCCCCTGTCTCGGTCCCGCCGCTTCGGCTGTGTGCAGTCTCCCCGGTGCATGCACGAAGCTTGCAGGACCTGGCCGTGGATCACCTGATGCAGTCACCTGACGCATCAGCTGATCGTAGTCTCGCCGGCTTTTTCTTGCCCGGCCGGCTATCAGCTGATCCTGCCGTCAGGGGACTTCATCAGCTGATTACCGGCAGCTCCTGCAGTGATGGGCCAGGATCAGACTCCGCTGTAGGAGCTGCCGGTCATCAGCACAGACGTGAGTATTTATTTATTTATTTTTTTTTTGCACTGATGCATCTGCTGATTGTATAATCGGCTTTTATACAATCAGCTGATGTGTGATGTGATTCACATCCTTTATCCTGACACATCATCTGATCGCTTTGCCTTCCTTCCAGCAAACCGATCAGATGATATTGGATCCGGATTGGACGGCGCGGGACCCTGACCCAGGATTACTGTGGAGGGGGGTTTATTTCAATAAAGATGGAGTCACTAATTGTGTTGTGTTTTATTTCTAATAAAAATATTTTTCTGTGTGTTGTGTTTTTTTTTTATCATTACTAGAAATTCATGGTGGCCATGTCTAATATTGGCTTGACACCATGAATTTCGGGCTTAGGGCTAGCTGATAATATACAGCTAGTCCTAACTCCATTATTACCCGGCTAGCCACCCGGCATCAGGGCAGCTGGAAGAGTTGGATACAGCGCCAGAAGATGGCGCTTCTATGAAAGCGCCATTTTCTGGGGTGGCTGCGGACTGCAATTCGCAGTGGGGGTGCCCAGAAAGCATGGGCACCCTTCACTGTGGATTCCAATCCCCAGCTGCCTAGTTGTACCCGGCTGGACACCAAAATTAGGCGAAGCTCACGTCATTTTTTTTTTAAAATTATTTCATGAAATTCATGAAATAATTAAAAAAAAAAAAAGGGCTTCTCTATATTTTTGGTTCCCAGCCGAGTACAACTAGGCAGCTGGGGGTTGGGGGCAGCCCGTACCTGCCTGCTGTACCCGGCTAGCATACAAAAATATGGCGAAGCCCACGTCATTTTTTTTTCTTTTTGGGTAAAAAAACTGCATACAGTCCTGGATGGAGGATGCTGAGCCTTGTAGTTCTGCAGCTGCTGTCTGCTCTCCTGCATACAATGAACATTTTGAATAAGGAAATGACATCAGACCTTTTTTATTTTTTTCATCAACAATCTTTAATGGCATTGTGCACTGATTAAAAACGCAGTGAGCAAAAACGCAGCAAAAAAGGCACCAAATCGCGGCAAAAACGTGACATGCAGCATCCGGTCACCTGCACTACAAGTGCCAGAGTGGAGAAAGATAGTGACATGCAGCACACTATGAGTCAGAGCAGAGCATGTCACTGTCTCCACTCCGCTGACCTCACAGCCCGAACACGCTGCGATGGATGCAGGGGGACACAGAACAAGTAATCGGCCGACACTGGAGTCATCTGATTACTTGGGATGAATTGAGCAGTAAAATGCTCTGGTGCTCGATGGGCGAAGCCCATGCCGTTTTTTTTTTAAAAAAAAATTAATTAAAAATAAAAAAATAAAAAAAATCACATTGTTTGTGGGCTCCCACTGCATTTTCTGTTGCTAAGGGTAACCAAAGCAGCTACTGGCTGCTAGCCCCCGCTGCTTGGTGTTACTTTCACTGGCAATAGAAATGCAGGGAAGCATTTTTTTTTTTTTTTTTTATAAAGGTTTTTCCCTGAAAACGTTTTTAAGAAAATGACGTGGGCTTCGCCATATTTTTGTATGCTAGCCAGGTACAGCAGGCAGCTACGGGCTGCCCCCAACCCCCAGCTGCCTAGTTGTACCCGGCTGGGAACCAAAAATATAGAGAAGCCCTTTTTTTTTTTTATTTCATGAATTTCATGAAATAATTAAAAAAAAAAATGACATGGGCTTCGCCGAATTTTTGAGTCCAGCCAGGTACAACTAGGCAGCTGGGGATTGGAATCCGCAGTGAAGGGTGCCCAAACTTTCTGGGCCCCCCGCTGCGAATTGCAGTCCACAGCCGCCCCAGAAAATGGCGCTTTTATAGAAGCGCCATCTTCTGGCGCTGTATCCAACTCTTCCAGTGGCCCTGGTGGCAGGTGGCACGCTGGGTAATAAGGGGTTAATACCAGCTATGTTTTACCCGCTGGTATAAAGCCCGAGATTCTAAATGTCAGGCCAAGGTTGACCTGGCCATTAAGAATCTCCAATAAAGGGTTAAAAAAAAAAAGACCACACAGAGAAAAATACTTTATTAGAAATAAATACACAGACACAGTAGGGACTCCATGTTTATTACTCCCTCTCACCCCTCCACGATGGAGAGATTTCTGTACTGACCATGCCAGGAGAGAGCGAGGGAAAAGAGAGCGAGCGAGGGGGGGGAGGAAAAGAAAGCGAGCGGGGGGGGGAAGAGAGCGAGCGGGGGGGGGAAAGAGAGCGAGCGGGGGGGGAAAGAGAGCGAGCGGGGGGGGGGAAAGAGAGCGAGCGGGGGGGGGGAAAGAGAGCGAGCGCGGGGGGGGGAAAGAGAGCGAGCGGGGGGGGGGAAAGAGAGCGAGCGGGGGGGGGGGAAAGAGAGCGAGCGGGGGGGGGGAAAGAGCGAGCGGGGGGGGAAAGAGCGAGCGGGGGGGGGGGAAAGAGCGAGCGGGGGGAAAAAGAGAGCGAGCGGGGGGAAAAGAGAGCGAGCGGGGGGAAAAGAGAGCGAGCGGGGGGAAAAGAGAGCGAGCGGGGGGAAAAGAGAGCGAGCGGGTGGGAAAAGAGAGCGAGCGGGTGGGAAAAGAGAGCGAGCGGGGGGGGAAAAGAGAGCGAGCGGGGGGGGAAAAGAGAGCGAGCGGGGGGGAAAAGAGAGCGAGCGGGGGGGAAAAGAGAGCGAGCGGGGAGGAAAAGAGAGCGAGGGGGGAAGAAAAGAGAGCGAGGGGGGAAGAAAAGAGAGCGAGGGGGGGAAAAGAGAGCGAGGGGGGGAAAAGAGAGCGAGGGGGGAGGAAAAAAAAGAGCGCGGGAGGAAAAAAAAGCGAGCGCGGGAGGAAAAAAAGCGATGCGCGGGAGGAAAAAAAGAGCGCGGGAGGAAAAAAAGAGAGCGCGGGAGGAAAAAAAGAGCGCGGGAGGAAAAAAAGAGCGCGGGAGAAAAAAAAGAGCGCGGGAGGAAAAAAAGCGCGCACGGGGGAGGAAAAGAGAGCGCAGGGGGGAGGAAAAGAGCGCAGGGGGAGGAAAAGAGAGCGCAGGGGGAGGAAAAGAGAGCGCAGGGGGGAGGAAAAGAGAGCGCAGGGGGGAGGAAAAGAGAGCGCAGGGGGGAGGAAAAGAGAGCGCAGAGGGGAGGAAAAGAGAGCGCAGAGGGGAGGAAAAGAGAGCGCAGGGGGGAGGAAAAGAGAGCGCAGGGGGGAGGAAAAGAGAGCGCAGGGGGGAGGAAAAGAGAGCGAGGGGGGGAGGAAAAGAGAGCGCAGGGGGGAGGAAAAGAGAGCGCAGGGGGGAGGAAAAGAGCGCAGGGGGGAGGAAAAGAGAGCGCAGGGGGGAGGAAAAGAGAGCGCAGGGGGAGGAAAAGAGAGCGCAGGGGGGAGGAAAAGAGAGCGCAGGGGGGAGGAAAAGAGAGCGCAGGGGGGGAAGAGAGCGAGCGGGGGGGGAAAAGAGCGAGCGGGGGGGGGAGAGAAGAGAGCGAGGGGGGAGGAAAAGAGAGCGAGGGGGGAGGAAAAGAGAGCGAGGGGGAGGAAAAGAGAGCGAGGGGGGAGGAAAAGAGAGCGCAGGGGGGAGGAAAAGAGAGCGAGGGGGGAGGAAAAGAGAGCGAGGGGGGAGGAAAAGAGAGCGCAGGGGGGAGGAAAAGAGCGCAGGGGGGAGGAAAAAAAGAGCGAGGGGGAGGAAAAAAAGAGCGAGGGGGAGGAAAAAAGAGCGAGGGGGGAGGAAAAAAGAGCGCAGGGGGAGGAAAAGAGAGCGAGGGGGGAAGAGAGCGAGGGAAAAGAGAGGGGAGGGGAGAGAGGGATAAGAGGGGAGAGAGGGATAAGAGGGGGGCAGAGAAGAGGGGGAAGAGGGGAGGGGGAGAAGAGTGGGGGGAGAGAAGAGAGTGGGGAAAGAACAGGGGGGGGGGGGCAGAGGTGCTCTGTCACCAACTGTCTCCACTCTGTGACTTGTGGTGCAGGTGACAGAGTGCAGACAGTTGGTCCCATGCAGCAGGACAGATGGCAGAGCACAGCGGTGACATGCCTGCCAGTGTCTTGCTGCTGGGAGGAGCAGATGATCACACTGCCCGACACCGGCCGCTCTCCTGACATCGCAGCAGAGCGGGGCGGGTGGACAGTGTGAGCACATACTTACGTGCAGGGGGGGATTCAGCTAAAGACCCCCCTGTACTGCACCCTGGCGCCCCGTGTCTCAGCCTCTCTGCAGGACGACGGCTCCACAGTGACGTCCTCCGGCTCCTCCCCTCGATGCTGGGCTGTGACGTGCGGTAGTCACCGCCCACAGCCCTGTCACTCAATCTGAGTGGCGCCGGCATCCTGTGACGTACCCGTCTTGTTTGAGAGCCCGGAAATGCCGGGACGTCAGAGGATGCCGGCGGCCACAGCTCCAGGGGGTCATGTGACAGGCACTGAGCGTGCAGGATAGCGCCGCTCAGTGCCAGAACTGGAAACAGAAGGCAATGGAGAAGACGCCTAGAAAGGTAAGTGCAGCTCATACAGAAAATAAAAAAAATGGGTGAACCACCCCTTTAAGAAGTATTTCAGCACAAAGAACAATGAGCTTCACATGTTTGGATTAATTATCTCTTTTTCCAGCCTTTTCTGACTTATTAAGACCCTCCCCAAACTTGTGAACAGCACTCATACTTGGTCAACATGGGAAAGACAAGAGCATTCCAAGGCCATCAGAGACAAGATCGTGGAGGGTCACAAGGCTGGCAAGGGGGTACAAAACCCTTTCAATGAGTTGGGCCTACCTGTCTCCACTGTTGGGAGCATCATCCGGAAGTGGAAGGCTTATGGAACTACTGTTAGCCTTCCACGGCCTGGACAGCCTTTGAAAGTTTCACCCGTGCCGAGGCCAGGCTTGTCCGAAGAGTCAAGGCTAACCCAAGGACAACAAGGAAGGAACTCAGGGAAGATCTCATGGCAGTGGGGACATTGGTTTCAGTCAATACCATACGTAACGTACCCCACCGCAATGGTCTCCGTTCCAGACGAGCCCGTAAGGTACCTTTACTTTCAAAGCGTCATGTCAAGGCTCGTCTACAGTTTGCTCATGATCACTTGGAGGACTCTGAGACAGACTGGTTCAAGGTTCTCTGGTCTGATGAGACCAAGATCGAGATCTTTGGTGCCAACCACACATGTGACGTTTGGAGACTGGATGGCACTGCATACGACCCCAAGAATACCATCCCTACAGTCAAGCATGGTGGTGGCAGCATCATGCTGTGGGGCTGTTTCTCAGCCAAGGGGCCTGGCCATCTGGTCCCACATCCATGGGAAGATGGATAGCACGGCCTACCTGGAGATTTTGGCCAAGAACCTCCGCTCCTCCATCAAGGATCTTAAGATGGGTCGTCATTTCATCTTCCAACAAGACAACGACCCAAAGCACACAGCCAAGAAAACCAAGGCCTGGTTCAAGAGGGAAAAAAATCAAGATGTTGCAGTGGCCTAATCAGTCTCCTGACCTTAACCCAATTGAAAACTTGTGGAAGGAGCTCAAGATTAAAGTCCACATGAGACACCCAAAGAACCTAGATAACTTGGAGAAGATCTGCATGGAGGAGTGGGCCAAGATAACTCCAGAGACCTGTGCCGGCCTGATCAGGTCTTATAAAAGACGATTATTAGCTGTAATTGCAAACAAGGGTTATTCCACAAAATATTAAACCTAGGGGTTGAATAATAATCGACCCACACTTTTATGTTGAAAATGTATTAAAATTTAACTGAGCAACATAACTTGTTGGTTTGTAAGATTTATGCATCTGTTAATAAATCCTGCTCTTGTTTGAAGTTTGCAGGCTCTAACTTATTTGCATCTTATCAAACGTGCTAAATCTGCAGGGGGTTGAATACTACTTGTAGGCACTGTATGTAGACACCGCTTCCTTCCTTACCTTGGTGAATGAGCTTCCCAGCTTAACGAGAGGCACGGTGGGGAATTCACGCTTTTCGCTCATCGTCAGTGACCCTGCGTTAAGGCTGTACAGGTTGGACATGACCAGGAGCAGATCAGACGTGGTTTTTACAGGCAGGAAGCGACTTCGAGGAACATTGATGCCCAGTGAATTCTCAAAACTTTTAACAGCGGCTCCGACGGCGGTCTCCAGCTGGATGACGTTCAGTCCTCCATCCAGGGTCTGCGAGGACAATGGCACCGGGGGATTTATTCACACTGTACCACAGCAGCGTGGACATAATCTCTAACACTGGATGCAATAAATTGGAAAACGTACCTTGGGATTAACGATGATTTCCATGTCAATGTCGTTGGCTTCTTGCAGTCTCTTGATCGCAGGCAAGGAGATCCACAAATTATTGGTGTTGAAGATCTTGAATTTTGACACCGATTTAAACTCATCCACGTGCGGCTTGGGCACCTGAGCGATTTCTACCAGCCGCAGCTTCCCTTCATATTGAGTGAGCGTTCCTCCCTACAGGAAGGTAAAGAGCGGACAATTACACACTGAACGGCAGTAAAACAATGCAATCACTGAGCAACCAAGAAATCCACCAGGAAGGTAAATTCAGTGATGCCAACATAGTGAACCCCAACCCTGATGAGGTCCAAAAGACAAACAGATCTATCCACAGTGAGTGTTGATACATACATTTGACTTACATTAAAATTTTTGCACTGTTTGCCTTCTAAAGCCTTTATGTTGCACTGTCTATTACTCAGTTAACTCATTTTTCTGACAGTATCAGTGAGTGAACTTGTTTTGGTGGCTTAAAGGGAATATGTCACCAGTATTTTCTCCCCCATCAGAAAGCAGTATAATGTTAGAGACAGAGACCCTGATTCCAGCAATGTATCACTTACTGAGCTATTTGCTAGATCTGCAGGAGAGAAAACACTGATTTTAATCAAAATGACAGCAGTTATACAGAGCTCAATAATATGCTTGACTACCTGCAGCATGCCAAGTAGTCCTGTAATGATAATCTACTGCTGGTTAACCAGGGATTTTATCAAAACTGCAATAAGCAGCTTAGTAAGTGACATCACTGGAATCAGGATCTCTGACCCTACGTTATGCTGCTCTCAGATTAGGTGGCAAAAACCTGGTGACAGATTTGTGATCCTCTAATCTGTCTTAGTTCTGTTCCACTGCTTTGTGACCACAGACCACACCTTAGTTTAATGCACTGCGCAACCTAATTTCTGCAAAAGCCACATAGTGGAACATTTTTAATGAAACCCAAATGCAAAAAATTATATTTGGCCCCAAATATATGTAATTAAAGAAAAATAAAAAAAAAAAGTGTCTCCATTTGTGGATTTCTGATTATTCCCCTCCGTTCGACCAGACATATGCCCACTCAGCTCGGCTGAGCATGCAGCACATTTCCAGAGGAAAAAATGCCCAGTCATCCTCTTTTACTTACATTTTCTAACCTTACAATCTTTTCTTTTTTCTAAATTGCCCCAATAAAATTACTAAAGGGGAGGTCCGAAACAAATACTGATTTTAATCCTAAATGTTTATTGTAATTAACTAAGCTCTCTTCTAATACACTTTAGTTACAAAAAGCCTCTACATTTCCCCATCATATAACAGCTTTATTTTTTACCTACTGCTGTTCCGATGACTTTGTTTGAGAATACCCAGTCCATGCTGGGAAAGTCAAACAAGAGTCATTGGGGGCAGAGGCAGTCACTGCTGGGCCAGTCCCTGCTCTACCGAGCATGTGCCAGTTAACAATTGCGACGTATGCTAAAATACGACCGCTCATCACTGTGCAATATGTTTTTCAATGCTGTGAAAGTGCGCTACAATGGCAGCTCTAATGAGAAGTGAGGAACTGGCAAGAGGGTGTAATATCAAGAGGTCATTGTAAGAGATAACATGGCGAGCAAGAAAAGTAGAAACTAGCACTGCCCTCGAAAACAGTCATGATCAGGGGCGTTGCTGGTCTCCTCTCACAGTGCCCTCTCCTTACAATGTGCAGTGACAGTGCACTCTTGAAAGCTCGTCACTTCTCAGCGAGGGAGTGCACTGTCACTGTGCATTAAAAAAAGAATATCGCAATTGACAACCGGCACATGCTCAGTAGAGCCAGGACTAGCCCAGCCCCAGAAATAAAGGTCACGGATGACGCTTTGTTTCAGAGTGAGAACTTAGGCTGCTTTCACACTACGTTTTTTTTTTTTTTTTTTTTTTAACATCAGTCCTGAACGTTTTTTTTTAACGCAAAAAACGGATCCAGTGCAAATGCGTTTTAATTTCAATGCATTTGCAATGGACTCGTGTCAACATGAGTTCACCTGCGTTTGTGTGCGTTATAGTGAGGATCCAGCGAGTTGCAGTTTAGCGTTTTTGAGCTGCGTCCAAATACTGCAAATTGCTGGATCCTGACTATACTGCACGCAAACGCATGTGAATGCTGGCATGCTGATACAGGATCCTGCTTGCTCTACTGAGCATGCCAAGAAAACCAGCCTCGGGTGTCCCTCTCGCCCCCCTCCCTCTCTGCCCCCTCCCTCCCCCCCGCCTGAGCGCTGCAGACACTCGTAACCAAGATAAATATCGGGAAACCAAGCAAAGCGCTTCTATTAGTTACCCGATGTTTACAGTGGTTATGTGTGCAGGGAGCCCGGCTCCTAGCACCTGCATATGCTCGTAACCAACGTAAATATCGGGTATCCAAGCAAGTTACCCGATGTTTACCTTGGTTATGAGCCTCTGCAGCTGTCAGAAGCCGGCTCCCAGTCTATCACGTTCAGTTCCACTGACTCCCGATCACATGACTTAAATGCCCGCCCATAAACTTAAAGTGACAGGAGCCTGCAAAATAACACATGCGTTTGCATGCTTTTTTTGCTGTAAAAGCAGGATCCGCTTTTACAGCAAAAAACGTTCTTGACGCATGTTAAAAAAACGTAGTGTGAAAGCAGCCTTACACTGCGGCAGGGACAGTTTGTGTATCCCAGCATACACTGGAGATTTTCAAATGAAGAGTCATCAAAATGGAAATTGGTATAAAAAAAACAAAACAATACAAAAACAGTAGAGAGGAAATTGTAAGAACATTTAATTAAAAAAGTATTGGAAAACAGATTAGATTATTACAGTAAAAAGAAAGAAATTTAAAATTACAATTAGTGATGAGTGAGCACTACCATGCTCGTGTGCTCGTTTGACCAGTTGGATGTTCAGATGGGCACAACTCGAGCACCCGAGCATAATGAAAGTCAAAGGAGGACTTAAGATTTTTCGGAAACAAAAGCCCCATTCTATTATACTAGAGTCGCGCCCATCCTAACATCCAACTGCTCTTAGTGAGTACCGAGCACCCGAGCATGGTAGTGCTCACTCATCACTAATTACAAATCAATATTCGCTTCGGACCACCCCTTTAAGGTGTTCTAAATTAGCGTTTGTAATAAGTGCACCCCTCTCCCTCATGTTTTGACTGTTTCTTAGTATAAGAGTCGCCACAAGACGGATGTTCCAATATTCACCTTAACATCAGCCCTCGTCTTATCTGTAACCTCCATGACAAATTCACAGCGCTTTCCATTGGGTGGATTCATGAGGTGATTGAGGATGTAGAGGTCTACTGTAGCACCAAGATTATCAATATTAGAGACAAAAATATATTCTTTTCCGTCATCTATGAGCGTGTCCAAAAGTCCTGAATTGTAAAAGCTGGCATAGATGTCCCCGTGGCCGGGAGGGTACCAGGCTTCAGCATTCTCCACTGAATAGGACAAGTCCTTGGCTATCGGTAATAGAGACTCCTTATTTACTCTTGGATACCTATAAAAGAAAGCAGATGTTTAGGAAATCATCCTCTCCATAATACTTCGCATTGAGGAATCAAAGCCCTTTATCCAAAGCCTGAAGAATTTTCATGGTCCCCGTAGGCACTGAATGAAGTAGCAGGGAGCGAGTGTGACCACCACTGACCTGCAGCGAGAAGGAAAGGGACCAGGGCGAATGAATCATTGGGGCAACCGTAAGGGGCTCAAGTAGTTAGGGGTCCCATTTCTACCTCCAAATCAGGTGGAATTGTGCATTTTGATGAGCTCTAGGGCTGCAAAGGGCTCAGATATTGTTCTTGCACAAGGGTCCTCTTTTGTCTGTGTCCACCAGAGAAAGGGATATTACAATATTATGGGATGTATCAATGAATCCAGGAGAAAAACAAAAAAGGATGATAGAACAAAACCATTTGTTACCAGATGTGTAAAATTAACGCACCCCTTCAGTGGGGCCAGCGATATGGAGCAGTCGCTCACATGCCACTCGTAAATTGATTTAGGGGTATGTAACGTGACGGATGAAAGGGGCAAAACTAACATAACAAGACGCAAAAATTAGAATGGTCCACACCTCTATCGTCTCCTGGTGTACAGGTGAAACTTAAAGAGGTTGTCCACTACTTTGACATTGATGGCCTATCCCTAGGATAGGTCATTAATGTCTGATGGCCGGGGTCAGACACCCCGCACTCCCACCGACCAGCTGTTCTTGGTCCTGGCGGCGGCGACCGGAAATGCTCAGTCAGTTCAATCTTCTAATAGAACGGGAGATGGATGTGCAGTAACCGGCCTTGGCCGCTGTCGGAAGACGAAGCAGCGCTAGAACTGAGCATTTCCAGCTGCCTGCTGCCGTGACCGAGAACAGCTAATCGGCGGGGGCTCGGGTTGTCGGACCCCGGTCGATCAGACATTGATCACTTAATCCTAAGGAGAGGCCGTTAATATCAAAATAGTGGACAACCCCTTTAAAAATGAGAAATCTGATAAGTGGAAAAAAAAGTTCCATCTATATATTTCGTTGCATGACTCATTTTGACACATTTGCTGATCTGCAGAAGGAAATCCCCTTGAAATCGTTCTCTTCGCTGTGGCACAACAGGAAGAATTAATATTTCATGCCCTCTATGCAAACTGACAGAAAACCTGAGATCAGCTTCACTGCGAGCAAAAACAGATTTTTCTTCTCATGGAAACATTCCTTGCTGGTTAGCACGCTGTAAGGAAAAAGACACCGGCTCGCGGGATCTGTTCCTAATTTCCTTTTTTTTGGTTTTTGAGGTTTCTCGGAAAATATTTAGGACACCGGTCAGTATGCAGTATACATTCTCCTGCAAGGCCCTGGACGCTGGGAGCAGCACAATACGCAGGCCCCGCAGCTCCAGATGGACATGGTGGGAGAAGGTCATAGGAAGGATGCGACTGCTGCAGACATGTGGAAACCCGCCTCGTAATAGGAATGACATCCCCCATCTTGATCCCTTGTATCTTTGGTTTACAGTATTTTTGCAAATTTCTGTAGTGTATGCAAAAAAACAAACAAAAAAAAAAAAACCCAAACATTTTTGCCTTGTACTTACTGTCCTCTTACAAGATTTAGTAACTGCAGCAGAAAAATGTACGAGGGTGGAAAACCCGTAATTATTAGTATAAGCTGACGGGTGTATGTACACTATTTACTTCCAACGTTTTCCCCTTTATATAATTGCTAATTTTCAGTTGTCCCCGAATTATGAGTAGAGACCAACCATTATGTTACAATACATACAGACATTTCTGATCAAGAAGTAGCATGGTGGACATTGCACACCATTAGTGAGCAGGGTGTGCTCCGATTACAGCTCCAGGATGAGAAAATACTACAAAGCAGACCCTGGATGTGTCTCTGCCTCCTTCAATCTGCTCTTCCCTCTCCCCATAGACTTCAATAAACAGCTGTAAACCTATTCCATGAATTGTAGTGTTTTTTTCCCCCCCAGAGTTGAAGAAGACTGCAAAAGTGGGGGAAAGAAGTGGTGCATAAGTGGGAGAAAGAAGCGGAATTCTGCTCTGATATATTTAATCAGCTTATTAGATTCCCTTGTACTATTGAATTATGCAAAGTTTGCTAACATAAAAGTCAACATTAAAAGTCTACCTCCACCGGCATACCTAAAAACCTTTGAGAGGCAAAGCTTAATTTTAGAATTAAAAATCGGTGCTCGCTATAAATATTGTATCAGAAAGGTCCAGCGCTGGTTATATCCATTAAAAACATCAGAAATTTTTAAGGAGGTGCTTCAAAATAGCCAAACAAAATAAAAAAAAAACAAAAAAAAAAACAGTTATTAAAAAGGAAAATCAAACGCGTTTCGGTGGTTACACCTTATTCATTCTGATTTTCAACTCTTAGCACCCGGTCAATTTTCCGTTTTTGTTTTTTACTCCCCTTCTTCTGAGAGCCGTAACTTTTTATTTTTCCGTCAATCTTGCCATACGAGGGGGGCTTGTTTTTTTTGTGGGACGAGTTGTGCTTTTAAATAAAACCCTGCGTTTTACTATTAAAAAAGAAAAAAAAAAAATCTGAGTGCGGAAACATTGCAAAAAAGTGCAATTGTACAATTGGTTTTGGAGTATTATGTTCACCGTGGTCACTATAAGACGGATATGTTGGTGTGATTCCTCAGGTAGGTACGAGTTCATAGACACCAAACATGTATAGGTTTATTTTTATCTAAGAAGTTACAAAAACGTCAGAAGTTTGTCCAAATAAAACTGGCACACTTTTTGCGCCATTTTCTGCGCCCCATAGCGTTCTAATTTTTTTGGGATCTATGGCTCAGTAATGTCTTATTTTTTGCGTTTTAATTTGCTGTTTTTAATGACACCATTTTTGCGCAGATGCTGCGTTTTGATAGTCTTATTGCATTTTTGCTCAAAATTTGCGACAACCAAAAGACATAACTTCGGCGTTTGGAATTTTTTTGCCGCTATGTTGTTTACCGATCAGAATAATTGATTTTATAGTTTGATTGATCGGGCGTTTCTGAACTCGGCGATAGTGAATATGTGTATATTTTTTTAACCCTTTCATTTTCAAAAGGGCAAATGGGGGGGGTGATTTCAACTTAAAGTTTAAAAACATAAAGTTAACTTTTTTTTTTTATTTTACTAGTCCCCTTAGGGGACTATAAGGATCAGCAATCTGATCGCACATTCATTTCTGCTGATCACAGCTGCAGAGCTCTGATCAGCTGCTGCTCTCCTGTTACAGCCAGCTGTATGCCGGATGTAACAGGAAGTGAGTCACGATAGCAACAGGAGTCATCACATGACCCTATGCAACCATCGGCTCCCTGTGATTGCATCATGAGGCCTCTGATGGCGGCAGGGAAAGGCTATCTTAGTTAACAGGCACGGGTGGATCGCGGATCCAGTTTGCGCCCGATAGCCGCACATGTCTGCTGTACAAATCAGCAGACGTGCGGGGATTATCACCGGCTCACCGCAGCAGCCTGCGGTGATTACACAGACATTGTCTAGGACTTACCCAGTACGTCCAATATCGGTAAGAGGTTAATTTTTGTATTTTGTGACTTTTTTATATTTTTTGGCCATGTTGATGCACCTTATTAAAAATTGCTGAAGTTTTTATGGATATAATCAGCGGTGGACCTTTTCTTATACACGATTCCCCTTGATGGACTTTGCTACATGGCAAGACACAGAAGAAGGGTGAGCTGATCATAACTTTTTTTTCCTTTCTCACTATAAATACTTTCAAGGCTACATAGTCCTCATTTTTTTTGGGGGGGGGGGGGGGGGGGGGGGAGAGTACAAAATTACATGAATTATTGCATCCCTTTACTTTCTCCCTGCTGCAGCACATAGAGATTTTATCAGCTCTACGTGAGCTTATAAAATGATTTCATAGTAGGCTTCATACAGTTTCGATCAGGCAGTCCTCTCTTCACATGATAAGAACCTATATCTTGGCCATTTAGCATAGCTAGGAAAGCACAAACTATACACTATATCCACTTTTTCAACCAAGGTTTGCTGTATGGATTTAAATTGGTGCTCTTAGTCTATGATCAATAGTAACTAATCCCACCTCTAGTTAATTAAATAGCAGGAGGAGAATACTTGCTGACCTGGTGCTGCTGTAGGGGGTGTCAGGACGTCCATGTCCCAACGCGCGTTTCCACCTTCAGGGATTCTGTGATTGGACCCCTTGCTTAAATTTTACTTTTTCCATAATACAATAAAAACTATGGAATGAAAGGATTAAATTGAGGACTTTTTTTTCTTGATTGAGAAAGTGGATATAGTCCTCTCTTTTCGCAGCGCTAAAGGGGTATGAATGGCAGAGCGTGCCAACAAGAAAAAGGTGGAAGAGGGGTACGTATTGATGCAAGTATGCAAAGTGACCGGGCCCCAGATCCACTGGAGACAATGAGAACTTTGCGTTAATGAAAGGGGTCGGCAGCACAAACTAAATAGCAATAAAAAGGAAGGCGACAAAGCCGGATCTGAGTGCACAGTGCAGTAATTTTCTCCTGAGGTTTACATTTAGTCCTTGATGAGTTTCATAATGGTCCAGAAAGAATCATAACTACAAACGCCAGAAAAGATTGAAAATGTCTGGCTACGAGTATGTCATAATTTATGCTGCCTTTTTATGTAGCAGACCCTTGGTATATAAAAGCAGTATAATGAGACAGAAACCAGGATGTTTCAGGTGTCTCCGCACAATGGCAGTAAACAGCTCCGCTTTACAGACAGCAATTTAATTACTGTACTTATGCCAAAGAATTATATCATGTAAAAAAAATTAACCGTATAGTGGTCTTTTTTTTCACACCTTATTTGCCAACCCAATGAATAAATCTTTCCCTGGCTGTTAACACAAAAAACACAAAACCCCAAAAACATTAAAGCCGCCATCTGAAGTCTGGGCACCGCTATACTGCACCTGCTCTGGTTGAAAGTGTAGATCTTCACTCGGCAGTGGCTGTACTTCTGCAGGATTTTCTTGGTGTCTTCATCAGTATTAAAAGAATTCATCAACACGAGTGGAACATCAGTGTTGTACGTTTTGTTCAAGTGCTACAATGGCAACCAAAGGTTACAGAAAACGCGGAGTCAATATAACGGATCACTAGAAAATCATCAAAGACATAAGACACAGAAAAAAATACCGCAGAGCCCGTGAAACAATATCTACAAGGAGTTTGTATGTTCTCCACGTGTTTGTGTGGGTTTCCTCCCACACTCCATACACATACTAATAGGGAATGTAGACCGTGAGCCCCAATGGGGACAGTGATGATCACAAATGTAAAGTGCTGTGGAATAGGTGTTTCAATATTTATTACATAACAGTCATAGAATTTCAAACACTTATCTACTTTTGGATATATTTACATAAGTAATCATAAAGATATTTAACCATTGAAATTTAAGGGGGAGGAGGATATTGGAAGGGAGGGAGGAAAAAATAAGGAAAAAGGGCTTTTATTGGGGGTGCTGTTGAATATGTTGGCGCTACATCTCAACCCCAGCTCAACATCCCACCCACCCACCCACTGAATATTCCTATATGGCCTAAATTGTATATTCAATCCTAGAAACATAGCACCTAGCATTGACTAACGAGGTCCAAGATGGACGCCTTCCCCCAGAGGCGCACTCCACACAATGTATATACACAACAGACAGCAGGCGCTCACCTCTATCTGTTTCACAGTGAGATCGAGGAAGGTGTTCTCATTACGAACTCCTATCAGGCTTTTCGGGCCTTTACATCCCATGCTGGTTCCCAAACCTCCATTTAGCTTGACGACGACCAACTTGTTGAGGACAGAGGAGATGTTATCCGGCAGACCTCTGGACTTTATTTTCTCATACGGCTGAATCTTTAATAGAAACGGAAAAAAGGACACATTATAGATAACTTCTTCCAGTTAATAGAAACACATGTATAGTCATTTGCACACACTCCACACGATTAAAAGAGGGTTTTCTGATTTCTGAAAACCCCTGTACCTCATTTTACAAAAACTGTGCTTTGCTCACCCTCCCCTGGTCCAGTGCAGTGCTGAGTCTCCACCGCTGTACTGTGTCGGCATAGCTGACATCACGCAGGCAGCACAGGTGACAGTAAGAAGCGTTGCAGTGGTGCTGACGTTACATCAGCGCTTCAGTAAGTAAACGGGGGCAGCGATGGCGACTCAAGTGCTGGACTGGGGGTTGTAAATATAAAAGTGGTTTTTTTTGGGGGGGGTGGGAAACAAACTGCACCCAGATGACAGGGGTCTTCCAAAACCAGAAAGCTCCTTTAAAAAGACCCAACACCTAAAAGGGCACCAGGCGCCGCAACATGCAATCTAGTTTATTTTGATGCTGACCTATAAGTGGGGCCAGGAAGATATAGCACAAGAAGGAGCCGAACTATATGCTGGCATACGTGCAATGTGTAAGAGCACGTTCACACTGTGTACAGGTCACAGAAAAAAAAAAAAAAAAAAAAAGAAAACAAACAAAATGAGCCCAGACCGCATAGTAAGTAAATAGTACATATAAATAACATAAGTACCTTAACACTATTTTGATTTAAATTAAAAAAAAAAAAAAAAATACATAAAAGCCATCCCACCATGGGTCCTAACCGTTTCTAGTATTTAAACTGTGGCCCACCTAAGTATTTCAACTGTGTAGCGTCCAATGGGTTAATGTTTTAGTCGGGACCACGTCTTGCTTGGCCCTTATTCACATTGATGTCGTTTGACACATGGTACTAGACACCGTTTAGGACCATCCTGGTGGGTACATCTCGTCATGATATTTACTCAAAATAGCATCCGGTAAGTCCCCCATGATATTTACATGTACTATTACTATACACTTGCTGTAGGATATATGCTCATTTTGGATTTCTTCTTGGGGCTGTGAAGATGTACGTGACGTAACATTATCTCGGAGTTACAATATCACGCGAGCTGTCACTCAGTGCAGTTTGGTATGTCACACAATCCCGGGCGTTCCCTGCACCGGGACAATCCGGTGACTCCTCTAGACCTGCCCTTTACTGTGTGCAATACCTATTGTATTTACATATCATAAAATACATAGTCACTTATATCGATAAGTGGCCTTAGCCGACATGTGTCCGGAGTATTTTTCAGGAAGACTTAGGATCTGTTCCCACAGCTGTGGAATATTCACATGGTAGTGAAATTAGCAGCAGAAAGACACATACTATGGATATAAAATCCACAGCACCGGTCAATCTATCCTGCGGATCTCTCTGCGGCGTGTGAAGGGGATTTTGTGAGATTTTATGCACAATGTTGCTACTGTAATAAGTCTGCCTGGAAATCTGCTCCACATGTGCCCCGTGGGAACAGTGTTTTATGGCCATTTATCCACATCATAAGGCTAGTTTCACACTTGCGTTCAGCGGAGTCCGTCACTATGTAGAATAGCGCAGTCCGTTAACGCACTGCGCTATTCTCCATAGACTTGTATGGACGACGCACTGTAACGCAAGTGCCTGCGTTGCATCCGCTGGACGACGCAGCGTTGTTATTTTGACGCTGCGTCGGGCGGATGGAATGCAGCATGTAACGTTTTTCTGCGCTTGGCGGAGTGTCAAAAAAACGCAATCTGCAGGAATCCGTTAGGCGTCCGTTGTTTTTATAATGGACGCCTTTGGTGGCGGATTCCGTTAGAATGCGTCATTTGACGGATTCCGTTAACGCAGCTGATTTTACACAACTGCGCATGCTCAGATGTGTAAAGTCAAGGAAAAAAAACTATAACGGATTGCGTTATTTTGTACGATCTGTAGCATGCGTTGTGCCACTATATGCAACGCATCCGTTACATGCGTCACACAACGCAATGCTACGGATCCCGTCCAACGCAAGTGTGAAACTAGCCTAACCCACATGGACTTAAATCAGCAGTACACAGAATAGGACGGTCCTCCGCTCTAGAGGAACGTGGATTGTGTAATTGTGTAACACCCAATTCTCCCATACGGTGGTGCTGGAAAAGAATTAACACTTACCTATAGATAAGCCTAATATGTTTGTGTGTGTGTGTGTATATTATATATACACACACACACACACATATATCTACATATATATATATACACATATACACATCTATACACACACACCCCTATCTACACGCGCACACACACACACACACACACACACACACACACACTTTTTATATCTACATAGGCTGTCTGGGCTGCTCTGTGCGGGGTTCACTCTAGCCAAATGGAAGGGGCGGAAGGGGATCAATAGTCAATAGACATCAGACTATTGCAGAATTAAAATAAAATAATGAATACTGAGTAGTTTCTACAAGACTAAGAAATTCAAGTAGACAGAAAGGCACCTAGACTATTCTTTTCGTCAAGGACTTTGCACCTCAAATCTTTTCTACCTTGATCTCGGTGAGTGTGACTTAGTAGGATGTGGTGGTCACTTCAGCAATATTCATAGTGGCCACACAGATAGCTGTCAGCATATCTCAGCTAGATGTAATGTGCGTAGGTGGGAGAGCAGGCGGCAGAGCGACCAGGCGGGCGGCAGAGCGACCAGGCGGGCGGCAGAGCGACCAGGCGGGCGGCAGAGCGACCAGGCGGGCGGCAGAGCGACCAGGCGGGCGGCAGAGCGACCAGGCGGGCGGCAGAGCGACCAGGCGGGCGGCAGAGCGACCAGGCGGGCGGCAGAGCGACCAGGCGGGCGGCAGAGCGACCAGGCGGGCGGCAGAGCGACCAGGCGGGCGGCAGAGCGACCAGGCGGGCGGCAGAGCGACAAGGCGGGCGGCAAGAAGACTCCTTTGGCAGCAGTTATCTCCTGGGAGAATAGAAAGATTGAGCACTGAAATTGAGCATGCCCAATCCTAGCGTTCTCTAACGTTATCTGTAGGGAGGAGAGTCCAGAAGCCGCATACATGGCAGATTTGGCCAAGTTTACAGTAAAGTGTGTGGGGAGCAGGCGGGATGTTCAGTACATGGTGTACCTGTCTATTGCACAGTATCAGTCTGTACGGCTCGCCCCTTACATAGCCGGAATTCTGCCTTCACAACCTGTGACTTCTCACCTTCTGGTAACAAATTTATGACGTGGACACAAAATGTCAGAGTGATAAGTCACCACAAAAATTAGGAAACAAACAAAAAAGTCATTCTAACTGAAGACAGGGAGTAACTCCCAAAACCTGATCCAAGTCATTTCATTACAAAAAGGAACCAACCCAAAAAACACACAACATGAACCTCATCATCTCCCCCTTCCATAAATCACTACTGCCAGGTTTCCGCTGGATTTACTAGAAAATGATGACTAAAGCCTGAAGAACTCTTGCACAATCCTACCAATTACCATCTATTTGTCAGAACAACTACGTAATGTCTACAGAAAGTTCCTCACCCCAATTACAGAAAAATGTAAAATGTTCTGTCCGGCGGCTCTAAGGCAAAACAGAGCCGCTCCCAACGTAATATGGCCGGCGATCAGCTCCATGACACCTGGACCAACTCAAGGTTGTTGGACTTTTTCCATAGTCTGTAGACCTGACTCCATATGGATGGCAATACATGTTTGTCTTAGGCTAGGTTCACATTTCCGTTGTTTTAAATCAGTCAGGTCCGTCAGCAACGGATCAGTTGTTTTTTAGATGTCAACTGAGGAATCCTGTGAAAAAAAACTGATCCATCGCGTCCATTACATCCGCTGTGTGTCCGTTTGACGGATCAGTCATGATCAGTTTGTGTTTGGGACAGCCCAGTGGGAATGCCAAACATGCTGGGCATGCTCAGTAGAGCATGACAGAATCCAGCACCATAGACATCCATTACAAGCGTGACGGATGGCGACGGATTCCTGCGGGGCGCGTTAATTTTTATGGCCAGAAAAACGTTACATTCTGCGTTGCTCCCGCCCGGTCAGTCAAAAAACGACTGACTGCGGCGCAGCGGATGCAACGCAAGGTAATCAGTCACAATCTGCCACTAATACAAGTCTATGGAACACAACGGAGTCCGCTAAACGGATTGCGTTGTTTACCAAAGCCGCGGATTGTGACTGATACATTTTAACGGAAATGTGAACCTAGCCTAAGCAGAAATGAGAGGAGTCGTCCTATGTAGACAATGCCCTCTTAGACTGACAACATGTGTATCAGACTTTTCTAATCTCCCAAAGTGAATTGTGGTATTACATGGCACCAATTCAAGAACTTGACCGATCCAGTGATATATGGCCGATGGGCCATTCATTACAGTAGCCCTCGCTTCTAACACAAGCTACTCTGAGGCCCGGATCATACTGCGTTTTGACAAATAGAGGTCATATAAACATAATCCCCTCGTGTCATTGCAGTGTATGGCCTCGTTGGCAGTCCATCCAATTCTTTTAGGGTTATCCAGGAGGACCCACACCCCTGAGTATACTGCAGAAAATGTAATGCGACAAGACCTAAATAGTCTAAAAGACCACATAGGGAAAAAAAAAAAAAAAAAGTTATACTGTTTGTTTTCAAACAATTCAGGTCGATACCATTTCAAAACGAGAGGAAGGGGGAGCAACATTACGGGGCTTCTGGGGCCATGAAGTTAACAACCCATCCTTAAAGGGCATCTGTCAGGAGATTTTGTAGTACAATACTAATGTTATGTTTAACTAGGGCTTAAGGAGATCTTTCAGCATCAAATAAGTTTTAGGGGTACTTCTCACATAGCGAGATCGATGCTGAGTCACGGTTTTTGTGACGTACCAGTGATCTCATCAGCGATCTCGCTGTGTGTGACACTAAGCAGCAACCTGGCCCCTGCTGTGAAATCGCTGATCGTTACACACAGTGCTGGTTCATTTTTTGCTTGTTGCCCTCCCACTGTGAAGCACACATCGCGGTGTTTGACAGCGAGAGAGCAACGACCTGAATGTGCAGGGAGCCGGCGTCTGGAAGCTGCAGACGCTGGTAACCAAGGTACACATTGGGTAACTAAGCGAAGAGCTTTGCTTGGTTACCCGATATTTACCTTGGTTATCAGCATCCGCAGCTGCTAGAAGCCGGCTCTCTGCTCCCTGCACACATAGCCAAGGTACACATCGGGTAACTAAGCGAAGCACTTTGCTTGGTTACCCGATATTTACCTTTGTTACTAGCGTATGCCACTCTCAGGCTGCCAGTACTGGCTCCCTGCACACGTAGCCAGAGTACACATCGGTTAACTATGCGAAGCGCTTAGCTTAGTAACCCGATGTGTACCCTGGCTACGAGTGCAGGGAGCCAGTGCTAAGCGGTGTGCGCTAGTAACCAGGGTAAATATCGGGTAACCAAGCAAAGCATTTTGCTTACTTAACCGATATTTACCTTGGTTACCAAGCGCAGCATCTTTTCCACGAGTGGCTGGTCACTGGTGAGATCTGCCTGATTGACAGCTCACCAGCCACTATGTAGCGAGGCACCAGTGATCCTGACCAGATCATATCGTGGTCGGAATCGCTGGTATGTCGTTTAGTGAGATGGTACCCTTATTGTTCTACCTCATCCTATTATCTTGCTCTAAGCTCCATAGAATTGTGTCTCCTGCACACAAGTGTATGTAAATACAATTTGCATATTCACACTTCCCAATGCATTTACTATCACTGCTGAGAGGTAGGAGGGAGTATGAGTGGGGGCAGCAGTGCAAATTCAGTTCAGATTTAATGTCACTAATGCCAGCACAGAGATAAGGGGAGCAGGGCATATGCAGTTTGTATTTGCATATGCTTGACTAGTTACTACCTCACAATGAATTCTACATAGCTTACAACAAAATAACAGGATAACGTAGAGCAATAAAACCTGATCCTGAAAGGTCTCCTTAAAGGCCCCTTCACACACGAGATCGCTAACGAGATCGTTGTTGCGTCACCGTTTCTGTGATGCAAGAGCGATCTCGTTACGTGTGACACCTCCCAGCGATCAGGCCCCTGCTGTGAGATCACTAGTCATTGCTAATGGTTGGGACCATTTTTTTCAAAGGTGATGTCTTGCTGGGCATGACGCATCACTGTGTTTGACGCCTACCAACAACCTCCCAACACAGTCCCAGCGCCTGCCGAGATCGTTATCCAGGTCACCGATAGTTACTGCGTTGTTGGTAAGGTCTGACTGACATCTCACCAGCAACCTTCCAGCGATCCTTATCAGGTCGCATCGTTTTCGCGATGGCTGGTAAGTCGTTGAATGTGACGGGGGCTTAAGGCCCATTTAAAGATAACATTAGTATTGTACTAGATAATCACCTGACAGATTCCCTTTAAAGCAGACTGAATCATATCACTTGATACTAGGAATTCTGTGGCTCTTTTTTGTTGTCATTCACAATCTTTTGACCAGTGGTCCACAATTCCTTGTAGGTCATGAGACTGCTATAAATAATACAAATGTTCTTGATCCCCAATAAATCGAAAACATGAGCAATCCTATTAAATATATATGACCCAGTGATATGGCTTTTACTCTAGCACATTTTAGACCATGTATCTAAGGTCTAGAAACATGGTGATTTAGAGCTGCCTGGGGAGTCATGCAGGGGCCCAAGAGACATCTATGGCAGAGAACACTATAGATGACCCGTGATAGTAACAATAGAAGAAGTTTCAATGTTAATTGAAGAAATGTCCAAATTCTGTACAGAGGGAGGATGAGGACTACTTCATTTCCTTGGCCAAATACACACCAGTGTTCTACAGAAAAATGTGTTGCAGCCAATACTCTGGACACACGTGGAGCCAATGTGCGCACACGGCTACCATTTTCTGTGTTTCCTATCAAAGATGAGGGGGGGGGGCTTTGGTGTGTGTGTATATGTATGTACATGTATGCACGTGTGTATGTGTGTGTGTGTGTGTGTGAGTATGTGCGTATGTGTGTGTATATATATATATATATATATATATATATATATATATATATATATATATATATATATATATATATATATATATAATGTATATATATATATGTATATATGTGTGTGTGTGTGCGCGTGTGTGTATACATATACATATATATATATACACACACACACACACACATATATATACACACACATTATATATATATATGTGTGTGTGTGTGTGTGTGTGTGTGTGTGTGTGTGTGTGTGTGTGTGTGTGTGTGTGTGTGTGTGTGTGTGTGTGTGTGTGTGTGTGTGTGTGTGTGTGTGTGTGTGTGTGTGTGTGGCCGATAGTTTCCACATGGTATCATAAATGTAATGTGCAAACGTTCTTTGTAAAGTACGTAATGCAAAACTGTGTCTAGTAATGAAAAAAAAAAACCAAAAACATTCAAATCTGAGAACAGAGGAATTTAATTTCCTTATTCAATACCAAACACTTCACAAAATCATCTCCTCTAACCTCTGTATAACAAAATACATATTATTACAGGCTGAAATGGCAATTTGTATTGCTTAGCGGCAGATGGAAATGCTCTATACATACACACACACCATCATTTGTAAGTGTGCGCATATTATACACACACTCCTGAGCCCGAGCAATACAAATTACCATTCCAGCCTGTACTGACACTGGAGCCTCAAATCTTCAAAGAAAGTGTTTGTCTGCGGACAGGATGAGAAATCACAGATCTGGCATTTTCTGTATAGTCTGTCCGCACAGAAAACAAATTAGAGCCGAGGAAAACAAAATTAGGTCGATGTAATATCTTTGCAAGTGGTAGAAGCAATTTACCTTCTATCAATTACTTTCTGGAAGTGAGTAACAGTGAAACAGGAAAATAAAATAATATAATTTATTTATTTTATTTTTTTTTACAACACTGCTCTGAGGCTCCTCAGCTTCTGCCTTGGTCCTAATGTGGTTGTCCATTCATCAATCATTGGATTATTTTGCCAACGTGGCCTGTTAGATACAGGACCTGTCCTTCTTTGGGTGCAGATTGTGCTGGATTTTCTTTTTCCTCTCCATTTTCCCCCTAAATGTCCCACAATTTTGGACTATTAGTGCAACATTTTAACTTGAAACTTTACTGTCTAGAAATGCAGAAATGCTGATTTTTACATATACGTAACAAGGTGCGGAATACAATGTGAGAAGACCTGTCCGAACGAGAAAACAACATGATGATAGACTATGAGCAGATATTACAGTGATGTCTCCTCTTGTAAGTTTGTTACTCCTTAGGCCCCTTTCATCAGTTTTTTGCCATCAGTTTGACGGATAACGACGGATCCTGCGCGCGTAGGCGTCCATTCTACCAAACGACAAACGGTGACCGATCCATCGGTGTCCATTTTTTCGACGTACACAAACGCCAAAACAATACTTTGGCCGTCGTCTCCGTCGGGACAAACATTTTTCGATGGATCCGTGAAACATGAGGCCATATGTCACAATCCGTCGCTAATAAAAAAAAAAAACACAAACTGATCCAGCGGCATCAGTCGCCGGATCCGTTGTTTTCAAAATTGGACAGATTGTGACTGATGTGTGAAAGGGGCTTTCCAGGTAACGGTGTGCACTGGTGGACACAGGTAGAAGAGACCCCTGTGGAAGAACAATATATGGTCCCTTTTCAGGCCAATAACTCATCAAAATGCACAATTCCACCTGCTTTGGAGGTAGAAATGAGCCCCCTGACCTTGTGGGCTCCAATGCGGCTGCATAGGCTGCACCAGTGATATGTCCACCCCTAACCTTGTGGGCTCCGGTGATATGTCCACCCCTGACCATACGATGACAGACTACTTCATGAGCTCCCATTAGCTCCGTCCCTGCGTACGTGATATGAAACAGACATAGGATACATTCTTCTGAATGGTCATCCAATACGACCATATTCCCTTGTAGAGGTTTAATGCAAAAATCACTTGTTTTCCAGAAGTCTCTGCTGACCAGAACTGGATCAGTAGATCACCTGAGTGTCTCATATTCCAGGGATTTATGTGACAACCCATTTAATATTAAATTACCAAGGCACTAAGTGATCCGCACACTGTATGTCACACGACGTGTAACTTCTGGTTGCTCATGTAACCTCATGTAACTTTGTATTTGATTCAGGTGCTTCACACCAAATTCATAGAATGGTAGAGTTGGAAGGGACGTCAAGGACCAGCAGGTCCAACTCCCTTCAGATTTTGCTAAATCATCCCAGCTAAATTCGTTATTTTAATATTGACCAAATTACAAAACTTCTCTAAATAATTAACAAGGTAAGCCTTGACCGTTGCGATGAAACCCACATTTAACCTCCAGACGGGTGACTTCTTGCCGCGGGTATTACGCTAACTGTTTAGAAATCTGGTGTGATGTAATAATTACACAGAATGAAAATGCAATCACTGCGAATAAAATATACGATGATTGACAATTAACGGTTAACATATTCACAACTACACGTCACACACTGAGAAAACTACCATTCTCCACGAGTACATTTTAATTTGCACGTACCAGTACATGAGCCTGATTTAGGAGGCTAATGGAAGTCTGCCATAGCCTGGAGAGAAGTAAAATTTACTGCTCACACTCAATTATGAATTGTAAAACCGGTCTGGGATTATTTGCATCGGCCATGAACCCCCAGGCGGCTTCCGCAGACAGTCTGCTGGGATACACTTCTGGGGCGTCCACAGATAAACCTTAAAGGGTGAGACCCAAAAACTTCACCTCTCTCGACAGTTCCTAGAAACTGTATTTGAGGACCACTGTAAGCATTACATGTGCGGAGATGAGAGCTAGATCCTAACATTTCTAAATATTTTCTAAGGATAGTGGATGCTCCGATGATGGCAGCTCCAGGTTAGTTCTAGACAAAGTATCGTAACACACAACACTTTCTTCAATTATACAAAAAACGATTTAAAAAAAGGCAAATATTAAGAAATCCAAAATATCCATAAACTTTAAACATCTACAGAAACAATATTTCTAGGATTATTCTGATCTACAACTTTTGGCCACAGTCCAAACCCTAAATATTTACCTCCACCATCCTCGACCACTGAATGCACCACTCCGGCTGCACCCGATCCGCATGATGTTTCTAAGAAATAGTGGTGACATCTTTGACCACAATGTCTACCTAGCCCCATCAAGTCATAAAGCGCCTCTCCCTTCCACAGTTTATTCTAAGAGGTTGACACTTCCTCATACCTTCCACTCAATCTAAGCCTATAAACGACTAGTCTGACCAC